>NC_138775.1:16524603-16607103 GCF_965119305.1 Pelophylax lessonae
GACTTCCGGGTTGTCAGCAACTTCAGATCATGCGCGGTCTTTCGTATCCGATTTTTCACGGACGTACTGCATACACATTAAAAGAAAATCGGTCGTCTGGGGATGGACGAAAAAAATTTTGGTGTTTGTCCCTCCGTTTTTTTTTCATGAAAATGTCGGCATCGGCTGCTAGGCGAAAATCGGACGATTTCACACCGGGCGGGAATTTTCGGTAGATTTTCTACTAGTGTGTACCCCACTTAAGTCTCAGAACTAGGAGCATGCAGAGCTGCGCGCTCCTAGTCCCACAGCAGAATGTCGACTATTGTTTTCTCAGCTCAGGACACCGTGCTGAGGAATGTTATTTTACAGATTGCAATCGGGAACAAAGTGGCAATCAAAAGTGTAGTGATATTTTATGAATAGCACAAAGGGCAGGCAGGAAGCCGGACGGTGGCATTGTTTTTGCTGGATTGGCTTATAAATGATACTAATTGCAAGCAAAACAATTTGTGCAATCAGGATGTTGTTGGAAGTAACACGCAGAGACATCACAATATAACACCAGCACCTATAATGATCATAAGATACATTAGTGGGGAGCCACACTAATTGTATACGGCATGGCTCTAACTCAATCACTTAAAAATGAATAAACAAAAAAGAATTGTCGCGGAGTATACAGAACTAATTATATGCTCAGAGATGGGAGCTCATCACCACCGATAATGACGTTGGCAACAAAGAAGATCAAAAGAACAACATGAGCATACCAATTATCATAGCAGGCTATCAATGGACACAAACACAAGTATCTGGAACAATAAAATTGTACCTCTCATTAAAAACCGCATGGGAAGAGGCTGGGCTAGGAATGTGGTCTAACAGCTCCGCTAATTACTGGCCTCCCTCAGTCAAAGGGCTGGGAGTTGGCCTTCACATTCCCTGGATTGGAGGGAGACTTGGTATATGATGTGAATAGTGGGGGTGACTGGTGGGGGTTGGAGATATGGCATGGCTACCAGTAAGAGTGGGTTGCTGGCAGGGGAGGACTGGGCAGGGGGGCAATTCCCCCCCCCCCCGGGCCACTCTAATGGCACTTTTCCACTGCAAGTACCGGCTCGGCTCCACTTGGCCCTGCTTGGCCCGGTTTGCTTTTCCTCGGCTGGTACCGCATGGTACGGTGTTGGAACGGTTCGGTACGGTTTGGTATGGTTTGCTTTTCCACTAAAGTAGTACTAAAGTTAAGTGGGTGGGATAACAATGATTCTCTGACCAATCAGTGGCTAGTAGTGACTGCATGCAAAGGATTGTGGGATATGGTACTGGGTATGGTACCTCTTGGAACCACAATCGAGGTGGTACTGTTAGAGAGAGCCGTACCGTTCGGTTCCATGCAGTGGAAAAGCGCCGCCGCACCGTACCATACCGAACCGTTCCTACACCGTACCATGCGGTACCAGCAGTGGAAAAGAACAAAAGCGAGCCGAACCGTTCGGTTCCATGCAGTGGAAAAGCACCATAACGCTCCGTAAAAAGGCTCCACCGCTTCTGCTAAAGACTTGCCTAAAGGATTCCTGGTGAAGAAAAGTAAAAAGTCCCCACCGCTGACCTACTGAGTGCAGGATGAAGACAAGGACAGAGAGCAGCCCCCCCCCCAGCATGGATAGTGTAAGCTGTGTCTGAGCAGAGGCCGGTTCCATGCACCACTGGAGACTCTCCTCCCCCAGGCAGCCCCGACCTAGCTGTCCCAGCTCCCCCCAACTGCCCCCTGCTGGCCAGGTCGGGAACCGGGATTCGGCCGGTGAGTAGAGAGTACCTGGAGCCAAGCTTCAGCGTGGAATGGGGGGTCAGGAGGAGGCTGGGAAGAGGGAGAGTGGGAGGGGGCTGAGTCACTGCACCATGGTTTGTCCTTGCCCCCTGGGCCGAAAGTTGCCAGTCAGTCCCTGGTTGCTGGGAACATGGAGTAACCAGTGGAACGGGTGAACTGGAGTATGTCATGACCAGTGGTGGAAGGATGACTAGAAATATGGTGTTGCTGGTGGTGGGAAAACAGTAACTAGAAAAATGGTGTTGGCGGTGGTAGGAAAGATCTAAGATCTAAGGACTGGTGAGCTGCATTAAATAAATGAGTTTGTCACCCCAACACTTCCTATTCCCGATATGTGACTGCTGTACCTGGCACTCGTATGGGAAAGTCCCCTGTTCTCTTTGTTGTCCTTAGATGTGCTGACTGCCTTCGTTTTTAATTTTTAGGCTACGTTCACATGTCTGCGTAGCGATCGCGGGCAGAATCACTGCGATTCTGCCCGTGATCCGGAAATCATTGCAAATCGCGGGACGCCTGTGCGTTGCCCATGATTTGCAAAAGCACCCCAAACGCTGTGCGATGTTGCCGTGATTTCTGCCTGCCGAATCGCGGTAACATCGCGCAAAAAAAAATCACGGGACGCATGACACCCCAAAAAAGCAATTGTACCTTTTGGGCGTCATGCGTCTCGTGATTTTTTTTGCGCAATGTTACCGCGATTCGGCAGGCAGAAATCGCGGCAACATCGCACAGCGTTTAGGGTGCTATTGCAAATCACGGGCAACGCACAGGCGTCCCGCGATTTGCAATGATTTCCGGATCGTGGGCAGAATCGCTGTGATTCTGCCCACGATCGCTACGCAGACATGTGAATGTAGCCTTAGCAGGTACAGAAAATACCTGTAAATCCTGCCAGAAATGCGATATCCTTGTCATTTCCTGACCTGGATGCAAAAACAATCTTTCTTCTGTAAACTGCTAACCTCCTTATCCTCGAGTATTGTAACTGAGCTAAGGGTAACTCCACTTTTGTGGGGGGGGGGGGGGGGGGGGGAATAGCAAAAAAAAAACAATATAGCGTATAAAATTGCGACACAAATCATATTGTAATTGAATGTTATTAAAAATGACCTTTCCTTTTCAATCTGCAGCTGTTGTAATTTTCTGAAATTGCAATATGGCCGCCTGGAGCTGTTCTGTACACAGAATGTATACTGACCACACCCCCAGAAACATCATTTCCTGCTTGTGTGATTGGCTTACCAATTTTCCCAGAAGTCTGCACTAAGATGCAAGTCAGATTTTTGGCATCCCCTGCAACACAAATGTCATTTTTGGTGAGATACTCCCAATAGGAACACGTCTAAAGGGATGCAGGCCCAGCAGATTTCCTCATTAGTGCTCTGCAGCTGCACAGCTGATAGATAATTATGAAACCACTCCCATTAGACCCACTCAGCACAGAGGAACAAACAATGATTTCTTCAGAATAACAAAAGGTAGGAATCTGCAACAAAGTTTGATAAAATCCTTCCAATGTACAGAGATCACCCAGAGGGGAAGGTTTTTTTTCCAAAAGGGGAGTTCCGCTTAAGATTCGATTCACATTAGCGCGACTTGTCAGGCGACTTGTCAACCTGACAAGTCGTGCTCCCTCGCGGTCCATTGACTGCTACAGGAGCCGTTCTAATAGGAGCCACACAAGTCGCTCCGACTTAGAAAAAGGGTCCTGTACTACTTCGGGGCGACCTCGGAGCGACTTGCATAGACTTCCATTATGTGAAGTCCATGCAAGTCGCTCCAAAGTTGTGGTGCATGGGAATGCACAAGTCACCCCCCCCCCCCCGAAGTAGTACAGAGTCGTGCCGCCCCAGTGTGAACCGACTCTAAGGCAGACATATTTGTAGTCCAGCCTGTGTGACAACCATGGCTCTCTCCATAGATACAGATGAGGAATGAGCGTAGCCACCCAGGGACGGAAAGCATGCTAGAAGAAAAAGAAAAGGGAAAAAATGTCTGAAAACGAATGCAGCTGCCATATCTAAGAACTGGCAAAGCTGCAATAATATACATTTTTTTTTGTTTTTGGGTCGCCAAAATGTTATGTGCCGGAGAACAACGCGAGGCGAAAAACAGAGAAAGTCGCGCCCAGATCACTTCACAGCCTTGGAAGGAAATGTGACAGTAATTGCGCAATGCCTTCCAGTACAGAGATAACGGCGGAGGATAAGAATGGCGTAAATCCCTCTAATTAACGCTTGACATATTTTTGCCGTCCCACCTCCACCTTTTCTCCGCCGCTGCTAAAAATACACGAAAGGAGCCGTGACGTCAGCGAGGTCTTTCAGCGGCTGGTGACGAGCCCCCCGGGAGGGTTGGAGATGTGAGGATGAAGCGGAGCGCCGGCCGAGGTTTCCTTTCAATGGCATATTTAATCTCCGGGCGCTCAGCGGGTGGGAGCTTAAAGGAGGCTTCTTCTTCTTTTTTTTTTCTTTTAGGGATAATTAACCAGTTCTGGACCGGAAGATTTTCCCCCTTAATGACCAGGCCATATTTTGCGATTCGGCACTGCCTTACTTTAATGGACAATTGCACGGTCGTGCGACACTGTACCCAAATAAAATTGATGTCCTATTTTTCCCACAAATAGAGCTTTCTTTTGGTGGTATTTGATCACCTGTGCGGTTTTTATTTTTTACGCTATAAACAAAAAAAAAGACAATTCTGAAAAAAAAATATATATATTTTTCACATTCTGCTATATAACATTCCCAAAAAAAAAATTAAAAATCTAAATTTTTTAACATTTTAAGCCAATTTGTTTTCTGCTACATATTTTTGGTAAAAAATCGCAATAAGCGTATTTTGATTGATTTGCGCAAAAGTTATCACGTCTACTAACTACGGGAAAGATTTATGTCCTTTTTATTGTTTTTTTTTTTTTTTTTTTACTAGTAATGGCGGCGATCTGCAATTTTTAGCGGGACTGCGACATTGCGGCGGACAGATCGGACCCCTAACTGACATTTTTGACACTTTTGGGGGGACCAGTGACATTAGTACAGTAATCAGTGCTAAAAATATGCACTGTTACTGTAATAATGACACTGGCAGGGAAGGGGTTAACACAGTAAGTGATCAAGGGGTTAAATGTGTACCTAGGGGCGTGTTTCTAACTGTATGGAGGTGGGGCTTGTGAAATGATCATTGAGACCTGTGATCCTATATAGAAGGATCACAGGGGCTCTGTGATCATTCCAGGGAGAAGAACGGTCAGCTGTGTTCACAACAGCTGACCGCTCTTCTCTCTCATCGGGGAGCGATCGCAGGTGTCAGATGGCAATCGGAGCCGCCTGACCCGTGCATCGGAGTCCCCGCTGACGAGTGGGGGTGGGAGCGCGCCACCGGCAACGCGCGCTCGCCCCCCTAGCTGCAGAAGGGCTGCCCTGCCGCACCATAACTGAAGAAGCAGTTAAAGCAGTAATAAACCCAAAACCAAAAATGTAATATATCACAGCTTTCCAATCACTGGATGGGGTGGCTGCATTAGTTTTCAGAGTGGCGGCAAGCACTCCTGCTGGTGTAAACCTAGCCTTAGGCTCAGCAGCATTTCCTGGTGATGATGCCAATTACTGACATCACATCATCAGGGCTCAGAACCATGGGGTCGCATGGGCCCCCTGGAGAAGGGGACTAGATCACAATGGTGACCCCTGTACATACACCCCCAGTTCAGGTGGGTGACTGAGGGATGGTAAGACCGCAGCTCAGCTGCCCATTTTTACCGACCACCCTTCTGAAAGAGACCCAAGAAAAAAGCTTGTATTTCTAGAACAGATAGAGAACAGATGACAGGTCACCCTGGGCTGGGACTCGTATTGCTGGGGGATAGTGATACAATATGTAACTTTTTAGGTGTATATAAAATGATGAATATTTTATGCTTACCACTTGTAGCCAGCAGGTGGCGCGCTCTGTGCAATCTCTCTGCTATGTGAACGCTCTTTCTTACAGTGGCTGTGCTAAAAATAATTGGCTTGAGGTTGAACCAAAAGTATTGGGACGCCTGCCTTTACACGCACATGAACTTTAATGGCATCCCAGTCTTATTCCGTAGGGTTCAATATTGATTTGGCCCACCCTTTTCAGCTATAACAGCTTCAACTCTTCTGGGAAGGCTGTCCACAAGGTTTAGGAGTGTGTCTATGGGAATGTTTGATCATTCTTCCAGAACCCCATTTGTGAGGTCAGGCACTGATGTTGGATGAGAAGACCTGGCTCGCAGTCCCCACTCCTATTCTTTCCAAAGGTGTTCTATTGGGTTGAGGTCAGGACTCTGTGCAGGACAGTCAAGTTCCTCCAACCCAAACTCGCTCATCCATGTCTTTATGGACCTTGCTTTGTATACCAGTCCAAATCATTTGGTGGAGAGGGGATTATGGTGTGGGGGTTGTTTTTCAGGGGTTGGGTTTGGCCTCTTAGTTCCAGTGAAGGGAACTCTTAAGGCGTCAGCACACCAAGACATTTTGGACAATTTCATGCTCCCAACTTTGTGGGAAGAGTTTGGGGATGGCCCCTTCCTGTTCCAACATGACTGCGCACCAGTGCACAAAGCAAGGTCCATAAAGACACGGATGAGTGAGTTTGGGGTGGAGGAACGTGACTGACCTGCACAGAGTCCTGACCTCAACCTGATAGAACACCTTTGGGATGAATTAGAGTGGAGACTGCGAGCCAGACTGTCTCTCCAACATCAGTGCCTGACCTCACAAATGTGCTTCTGGAAGAATGGTCAAACAACCCCATACCATAATCCCCCCTCCACCAAATGATTTGGACCAGTGCACAAAGCAAGGTCCATAAAGACATGGATGCGCTTCTGGAAGAATGGTC
The DNA here is from genome assembly GCF_965119305.1 of Pelophylax lessonae. Classification (NCBI taxonomy): domain Eukaryota; kingdom Metazoa; phylum Chordata; class Amphibia; order Anura; family Ranidae; genus Pelophylax; species Pelophylax lessonae. The sequence goes on from NC_138775.1 coordinate 16,531,286, forward strand.
AAACATTCCCATAAACACTCCAAAACCTTGTGGACAGCCTTCCCAGAAGAGTTGAAGCTGTTATAGCTGCAAAGGGTGGACCAACTCAATATTGAACCCTACAGACTAAGACTGGGATGCCATTAAAGTTCATGTGTGTAAAGGCAGGCGTCCCAATACTTTTGGTAATATAGTGTACAGTGGGTACGGAAAGTATTCAGACCCCCTTAAATTTTTCACTCTTTGTTATATTGCAGCCATTTGCTAAAATCATTTAAGTTCATTCTTCTTCCTCATGAATGTACACATAGCACCCCATACTGACAGAAAAACACAGAATTGTTGACATTGTTGCAGATTTATTAAAAAAGAAAAACTGAAATATCACATGGTCCTAAGTATTCAGACCCTTTGCTGTGACACTCATATATTTAACTCAGGTGCTTTCCATTTCTTCTGATCATCCTTGAGATGGTTCTACACCTTCATTTGAGTCCAGCTGTGTTTGATTATACTGATTGGACTTGATTAGGAAAGCCACACACCTGTCTATATAAGACCTTCCAGATCACAATGCATGTCAGAGCAAATGAGAATCATGAGGTCAAAAGAACTGCCTGAAGAGCTCAGAGACAGAATTGTGGCAAGGCACAGATCTGGCCAAGGTTACAAAAAGATTTCTGCTGCACTTAAGGTTCCTAAGAGCACAGTGGCCTCCATAATCCTCAAATGGAAGACGTTTGGGACGACCAGAACCCTTCCTAGAGCTGGCCGTCCGGCCAAACTGAGCTATCGGGGGAGAAGAGTCTTGGTGAGAGAGGTAAAGAAGAACCCAAAGATCACTGTGGCTGAGCTCCAGAGATGCAGTCAGGAGATGGGAGAAAGTTGTAGAAAGTCAACCATCACTGCAGCCCTCCACCAGTCGGGGCTTTATGGCAGAGTGGCCCGACGGAAGCCTCTCCTCAGTGTAAGACACATGAAAGCCCGCATGGAGTTTGCTAAAAAAAACACCTGAAGGACTCCGAGATGGTGAGAAATAAGATTCTCTGGTCTGATGAGACCAAAATATAACTTTTTTGCCTTAATTCTAAGCGGTATGTGTGGAGAAAACCAGGCACTGCTCATCACCTGTCCAATACAGTCGCAACAGTGAAGCATGGTGGTGGCAGCATCATGCTGTGGGGGTGTTTTTCAGCTGCAGGGACAGGACGACTGGTTGCAATCGAGGGAAAGATGAATGCGGCCAAGTACAGGGATATCCTGGACAAAAACCTTCTCCAGAGTGCTCTGGACCTCAGACTGGGCCGAAGGTTTACCTTCCAACAAGACAATGACCCTAAGCACACAGCTAAAATAACGAAGGAGTGGCTTCACAACAACTCCGTGACTGTTCTTGAATGGCCCAGCCAGAGCCCTGACTTAAACCCAATTGAGCATCTCTGGAGAGACCTAAAAATGGCTGTCCACCAACGTTTACCATCCAACCTGACAGAACTGGAGAGGATCTCCAAGGAGGAATGGCAGAGGATCCCCAGATCCAGGTGTGAAAGACTTGTTGCATCTTTCCCAAAAAGACTCCTGGCTGTATTAGATCAAAAGGGGGCTTCTACTAAATACTGAGCAAAGGGTCTGAATACTTAGGACCATGTGATATTTCAGTTTTTCTTTTTTAATAAATCTGCAACAATGTCAACAATTCTGTGTTTTTCTGTCAGTATGGGGTGCTATGTGTACATTCATGAGGAAGAAGAATGAACTTAAATGATTTTAGCAAATGGCTGCAATATAACAAAGAGTGAAAAATTTAAGGGGGTCTGAATACTTTCCGTACCCACTGTATGTATCTATATTTTTCCTTCCCTTGTTCCTCATTTCTCTTCTCATCAACAAGCTAAACAAATCCTTTCCATTCCATTACTTACCTTATTTTATACCCAATGATGGTATCACTGGGTCTCTGTGCTTCTCTATGAAGCAGGAAGGAGCAGCTGAGCGCTGTACATAGCTTCCTGAAAACATCACAGCACCCTGCCTTGGTACTCCTCTTGGGCTGGCTCTTGGGAGGAGTTAAGCAAATATCAAAATGAGTGGAGTAGTGGGTGTTCCTAGGCAGACAGTATTTGCATGGTAATGCCCATATGTGATCCTGAGCCTTCACAATTGGAAGAATCGATGTTCAGTGAGTGAAAGGGACAGGCCAGGGACAGTCAGGGCACAGGGAAAGGGTAAGATGATGCTGAAGGTCCTCCAGCAAGCAAAGTGAGGGGGGCTCTGTCTGACTACGCTGGATGTCCTCCAACCAGCAAAATAAGGGGGGCTCTGTCTGACTACGCTGGATGTCCTCCAGCCAGCAAAATGAGGGGGGCTCTGTCTGACTACGCTGGATGTCCTCCAACCAGCAAAATTAGGGGGGCTCTGTCTGACTACGCTGGATGTCCCCCAGCCAGCAAAATGAGGGGGGGCTCTGTCTGACTACGCTGGATGTCCTCCAACCAGCAAAATGAGGGGGGCTCTGTCTGACTACGCTGGATGTCCTCCAGCCAGCAAAATGAGGGGGGCTCTGTCTGACTACGCTGGATGTCCTCCAACCAGCAAAATTAGGGGGGCTCTGTCTGACTACGCTGGATGTCCCCCAGCCAGCAAAATGAGGGGGGGCTCTGTCTGACTACGCTGGATGTCCTCCAACCAGCAAAATGAGGGGGGCTCTGTCTGACTACGCTGGATGTCCCCCAGCCAGCAAAATGAGGGGGGGCTCTGTCTGACTACGCTGGATGTCCTCCAACCAGCAAAATAAGGGGGGCTCTGTCTGACTACGCTGGATGTCCTCCAACCAGCAAAATAAGGGGGGCTCTGTCTGACTACGCTGGATGTCCTCCAGCTAGCAAAATGAGGGGGGCTCTGTCTGACTACGCTGGATGTCCTCCAACCAGCAAAATGAGGGGGGGCTCTGTCTGACTACGCTGGAGGTCCCCCAGCCAGCAAAATGAGGGGGGCTCTGTCTGACTATGCTGGATGTCCTCCAGCCAGCAAAATGAGGGGGGCTCTGTCTGACTACGCTGGAGGTCCCCCAGCCAGCAAAATGAGGGGGGCTCTGTCTGACTACGCTGGATGTCCTCCAGCCAGCAAAATGAGGGGGGCTCTGTCTGACTACGCTGGAGGTCCCCCAGCCAGCAAAATGAGGGGGGCTCTGTCTGACTATGCTGGATGTCCTCCAGCCAGCAAAATGAGGGGGGCTCTGTCTGACTACGCTGGAGGTCCTCCAACCAGCAAAATGAGGGGGGGCTCTGTCTGACTACGCTGGATGTCCCCCAGCCAGCAAAATGAGGGGGGGGGGGCTCTGTCTGACTACGCTGGATGTCCTCCAACCAGCAAAATGAGGGGGGCTCTGTCTGACTACGCTGGATGTCCCCCAGCCAGCAAAATGAGGGGGGGGGGCTCTGTCTGACTATGCTGGATGTCCTCCAACCAGCAAAATGAGGGGGGCTCTGTCTGACTATGCTGGAGGTCCTCCAACCAGCAAAATGAGGGGGGGGGGCTCTGTCTGACTACGCTGGATGTCTTCCAACCAGCAAAATGAGGGGGGCTCTGTCTGACTACGCTGGATGTCTTCCAACCAGCAAAATGAGGGGGGCTCTGTCTGACTACGCTGGAGGTCCTCCAACCAGCAAAATGAGGGGGGGCTCTGTCTGACTACGCTGGATGTCTTCCAACCAGCAAAATGAGGGGGGCTCTGTCTGACTACGCTGGATGTCCTCCAACCAGCAAAATGAGGGGGGGCTCTGTCTGACTACGCTGGAGGTCCTCCAACCAGCAAAATGAGGGGGGGCTCTGTCTGACTACGCTGGATGTCTTCCAACCAGCAAAATGAGGGGGGCTCTGTCTGACTACGCTGGATGTCCTCCAACCAGCAAAATGAGGGGGGGCTCTGTCTGACTACGCTGGATGTCCTCCAACCAGCAAAATGAGGGGGGCTCTGTCTGACTACGCTGGATGTCCCCCAGCCAGCAAAATGAGGGGGGGCTCTGTCTGACTACGCTGGATGTCCTCCAACCAGCAAAATAAGGGGGGCTCTGTCTGACTACGCTGGATGTCCTCCAACCAGCAAAATAAGGGGGGCTCTGTCTGACTACGCTGGATGTCCTCCAGCTAGCAAAATGAGGGGGGCTCTGTCTGACTACGCTGGATGTCCTCCAACCAGCAAAATTAGGGGGGCTCTGTCTGACTACGCTGGATGTCCCCCAGCCAGCAAAATGAGGGGGGGCTCTGTCTGACTACGCTGGAGGTCCCCCAGCCAGCAAAATGAGGGGGGCTCTGTCTGACTATGCTGGATGTCCTCCAGCCAGCAAAATGAGGGGGGCTCTGTCTGACTACGCTGGAGGTCCCCCAGCCAGCAAAATGAGGGGGGCTCTGTCTGACTACGCTGGATGTCCTCCAGCCAGCAAAATGAGGGGGGCTCTGTCTGACTACGCTGGAGGTCCCCCAGCCAGCAAAATGAGGGGGGCTCTGTCTGACTATGCTGGATGTCCTCCAGCCAGCAAAATGAGGGGGGCTCTGTCTGACTATGCTGGATGTCCTCCAACCAGCAAAATGAGGGGGGCTCTGTCTGACTATGCTGGAGGTCCTCCAACCAGCAAAATGAGGGGGGGCTCTGTCTGACTACGCTGGATGTCTTCCAACCAGCAAAATGAGGGGGGCTCTGTCTGACTACGCTGGATGTCTTCCAACCAGCAAAATGAGGGGGGCTCTGTCTGACTACGCTGGAGGTCCTCCAACCAGCAAAATGAGGGGGGCTCTGTCTGACTATGCTGGAGGTCCTCCAACCAGCAAAATGAGGGGGGGCTCTGTCTGACTACGCTGGATGTCTTCCAACCAGCAAAATGAGGGGGGCTCTGTCTGACTACGCTGGAGGTCCTCCAACCAGCAAAATGAGGGGGGGCTCTGTCTGACTACGCTGGATGTCTTCCAACCAGCAAAATGAGGGGGGCTCTGTCTGACTACGCTGGATGTCTTCCAACCAGCAAAATGAGGGGGGCTCTGTCTGACTACGCTGGATGTCCTCCAACCAGCAAAATGAGGGGGGGCTCTGTCTGACTACGCTGGAGGTCCTCCAACCAGCAAAATGAGGGGGGGCTCTGTCTGACTACGCTGGATGTCTTCCAACCAGCAAAATGAGGGGGGCTCTGTCTGACTACGCTGGATGTCCTCCAACCAGCAAAATGAGGGGGGGCTCTGTCTGACTACGCTGGATGTCCTCCAACCAGCAAAATGAGGGGGTTCTATCTGACATGCTGCGGCTTCTAATGCACATTGTGGGAAGCTCACAGTGTGCGGTGAAATCAGAAAAAGCTGTTTCAGTCCAGGAGAGGAGCCGGTACAACCGTGCAAGACTGTAGGGAAGGCCGGAGCCCAGCTTTAATTCAATGACCGTTGGGCTGCCAGTGAAGGTCAGGCAATGAGGCGAATACCTATGAGGGGCGTTCTCCACAAGTAGGGGAGCCATCTGCCAACTAATGGCAGATCTGCTGTCTGGGTTCTAGTACAAGGTGAGGGCATGGAGGCGGACACGCTGTCTGATCTCCGAAATGAATCCACTTAGAGTAGGCACAGCGCCTGGCACATTACTCTGCGGCTGTGAGTCTGGTGCAGAGAGAGGTGATTCTCCGTTATCTGTATCCCTGGTGCTCAGCTGTAATGAACCGCCAAGGTTTTATCAGTAGACCACTGTCATTACCGGAGGGAAGGGGGGGGGGGGGGTGTTCCCACTGCTGCCATTATAAAAGTCTGCGCACGACAACAAGAACGAGTTTATTTGTGCGTCCCTGTGGCCAGATGTCCTCACTGATTATAATCCCATACTCGGCACAAGGAGGAGGATTTCTCAAGCTTGCTGCAAAGTGAGGCAGAGTATTCAAACAGTTGAAGGTCAGCTCCATCATAGCAATCGTAATGTATTGTACCATGTTTGGCCCCTTCCACACAGGGCGGATAGGATGGGACATCAGCGGATGTCAACGGACACATGTTCAATAACACCTGCCACTCCATAGAGGAGACTGGAGGTCCGATATGATCCACCCGAAAAACTGACAAGCAGAACTGATTGGTCAGCTAGTGTGAAAGGTGCCTTAGTCATCAATGATGGAGAGTTTGGAGTTTAGGTGATTTCCTTTTTTGGCTAACCTTTGAAAGATGCAAGATTTCAGGATAACTTAGGGTTCTTCAGGGATCCAAAATGTAATAAAATTCGATGAAGGGGTCTAAGTTACCCCTTTTTTTCAGATGGAACTTGGTGGAACTTAGTTCCACCACCTTTGGCTCAGGCCCTCTGTTCCCTGCTTACCACTATCACTTGTAAATACAGAAATCCAGCTTTTGTGTTTACAAGTAACAGCTTGTCTCCCAAATGGCTCCCATAGATCTGATCTCCTAAGTGGCTCCCATTAAGTGCAGGAAGGGGACAAGGGAGATGCAGGTGCCTGTGGTGCAGTGCAGATGCCGACACCCCCACTGGATGATCTCCCTGCAAGTGAGAGAGGTGATGCCATCTACAGTGTGTTGGGAGGTACTAGAGCTGGCTGGGTGCTTCAGATTAATGCAACAGCAAAAGTAAGGTGGAAGATGGTGGAGCTTTTAGGGGGGGGTATAAGGGCAGTGGAGGGGGGGTTGCATGCAGAAGTCATAGCTGAAGAGGGGTGAATGTGGGATGTGGTTAGGGAATGCAGAGGTAAGCAGCTATGGAAGAAGGCTGAACTCTGCACTCTGTGAGTTGCACACCCCTGAAATCTGCAATCTGTATGCAGCGAACAACTGAACTCTGCACTCTGTACATAATGCATCCTCGAACTCTGCACATAGCGCACCCCTGAACACTGCACTCTGTATATAATGCACTCCTGGTATTTAATACCCCTTTAAGACCCTTCCACTGTTAGTGAAATTTGACCACAGCCACTATTTGATGCGGCTTTTAGGGTGTGTGTGTGGGGTGAGGGGGTTTTGGGGGGATCGTGGTTGAGTTCCTGCACCTATTTTCTGAGAAACAAAGCCCTGCCCCTAATGATGCCCTGATTAATTGGCCCAGCACTAACAGCTTCCTTCTGGGTTTGGACAAACATGGGGTCACACCAAATCCAAGCTCATCCATACTTCTTATAACTCTTGAAGTTACTGCAGGAACGGGATATCTCCATCAATATTGCAAGTTCCTCCCAATTTCCCATCTACTGCAAAACCAAATGACCACAAACTAATATTCAATGAATCCAGCTGTACAACAAGTTTATGATGGCCTTGTTGGAAACACAAACAACTGGGAAATCTCACCAAAAGCAGAGTCAACTCTACCGGTTTGTGTTGGATGGAGCTGACCCACAGAGATTTTGAAGTCATTATTGACTAACAAGTTATTAAAGGTGCAAACTTTCTGCACAACTTAGTGTTCCTCAAAGATCCAAAATGTATAAAGCTTGATGAAGGGATCTAAGTTATCCCCCATATTAGGTCAATGATACTGCAATTGATTGGCCTGAAACTGACAGCTTCCTGCTAGGTTTGGACTTGGAGGAACATGGTTTCCCACTGAACCCAAGCTCATCTGTACTACTTATATCTCTCAGAGTTACTGCAGTAGTGGTATATCTCCATCAATAGTCCAAGTTCTTCCCAACTTCCCATCGACTGCAAAAGCAAATGACCACAATCTGATATCCGATGAATCCAGCTGTGCAACAGGTTTACGATGACCTTGTTGGAAACACAAACAACTGAAAAGTCCCACAAAAAGCAGCTGGCAGGAGAGTCAACTCTACTGGTCTACAGTATGTTGGATGGAGCTGACCTGCAGAGAGTTTGAAGTTTAAGTGAACCCTGTTATTGACTAATAATAAAGACACCAATTTTTTGGATAACTTAGGGTTCTTCAAGGATCCAAAATGTATAAAACTTGATGAAAAGATCTAGGTTATCCCCCATTTTGGGTCAATGATGGCATAATTGATCGGGCCGGCGCTGACATCTTCCTCTTGAGTTTGGATGAACATGGGTTCACACACTGAACCCAAGCTCATCTGTACTACTTATATCTCTCAGAGTTACTGCAGTAGTGGTATATCTCCATTAATATTCCAATTTCTTCCCAACTTCCCATCTACTGCAAAAGAAAATGACCACAATCTGATATTCGATTAATCCAGCTGTGCAACAGGTTTTCGATGACCTTGTTGGAAACACAAACAACTGAAAAGTCCCACAAAAAGCAGCTGGCAGGAGAGTCAACTCTACTGGTCTACAGTATGTTGGATGGAGCTGACCTGCAGAGAGTTTGAAGTTTAAGTGAACCCTGTTATTGACTAATAAGTTAATAAAGACACACATTTTTGGATAACTTAGGGTTCCTCAAGGATTCAAAATGTATAAAACTTGATGAAAAGATCTCGGTTATCCCCCATTTTCGGTCAATGATGGCGCTTAATTGATCGGGCCGGCACTGACAGCTTCCTCTTGAGTTTGGATGAACATGGGTTCACACTGAATCCATGCCCATCTGTACTACTTATATCTCTCAGAGTTTCTCCAGGAGTGGGATATCTCCATCAAAATTCCAAGTTCCTTCCAACTTCCTATCTACTGCAAAACCAAATGACCACAATCTAATATTCAATGAGCCCAGCTGTACAAAAAGTTTAAAATGGCCTTGTTGGAAACACAAACAACTGGGAAATCTCACCAAAAGCAAACAGCAGGAGACTCTCCCAATCTATGTTTGGATGGAGCTGACCTGCAGAGTTTGAAGCTTAAGTGAACCCCTTTATTGACTAATAAGTTATTAAAGGTGCAAGTTTTCTGGATAACTTAAGGCCCGTACACACGTACCGATCGTCGGCATACAAACGTCGGCGGACGAAAGATCTGCCGATTGTACGCTTGTTAGTATGGTGCCTCCGACAGCCGTCAGCGCACATTCTGCCGACAAGAGTCTGTCTTGCAAGCATTAAAATTTTTGTATGCCGACACCAGAACGGACGATTGTTCGCCAGTCAGTACAGAATTCGGACGACAGACCGCAGATTTGCAAGACTGGGCATGCTCAGAAAAGAAAAAACACAGGGAAAGTTAACCATTACATGACATCACTTCTGCAGTCGGCTGTAGTCGGCGGACAAAATTCTTGTGCTGTCTTTGCACTTTTCAACAGACACCGACAGCCCAGGGACAAAAGACGGCCGATCGTTCGCTGACGATCGGTACGTGTGTACGGGCCTTTAGGGTTCCTCAAGGATCCAAAATGTATAAAGCTTGATGAAGGGTTCTAAGTTACCTAAAAGCTTGCATCTTGCAAGTACAAACTCAATGGTATTACATTTATAGAGTTATTTAGATGCAGACAGTTTGTAGTTCAAGAAATATCCTTTATTGGCCCAAGTTGGGTGAAATGTATGAAGCCGGAGGAAAGGAGTGAATTAGCCAAAAGGGGGAATCACCTAAACTCCAAAAAGACTTAGTGGCAGGATCAACAGGTAACAAAACTGTTGGGGGGGGGGGGGTTCCTGGAAAAACAAGGACTGATTTGTTAATACTACTGACAGACTGCATCGTATATGTCATTTTTTATTCCACCTTAAAAGCCTTTGTGGAGATATTTCTCCGCACAGCCCCTCTGAAACGTCCGATCCCATTTCCCCCTCTCCTGAGTGATGAGTCTTGCTTCACCATCCCTGTATAAAAAAGGTTTCCAGTGATTCTATCGGCGTCTCGTCAGAGAACAAGGACGAGGCCTGTTGACTTTGAAGTCCCTTGACTCGGCTGTGTAAACAGCCTGATCGATTGAGCGCCCACTACTGGTGGGATTAACCAAGGAGGCATCAATCACTCCATGTCAATAAACTGCAAGGTGTTGTATAAAGATATTGAAGAAAAATCACGCAGAGGGAGCTAAAGGTCTTTGGTTGTGTGCATAGTGTGTCCTTTGTGATGTCATAGGTTCCTCCTTCAAGGAATAGGATTACTTGCACCCATATATGACTGTGGCAAGGTCAACGCAGGCTTGAAACAGTCCTGTTATTAAAGTCGTTGAAAAGGAGAAAGGCTTTTTTCCCTAATGCAGGGTTCTCCAAACATTCTAATCAAAGGGGCTTGTTTCCTTTCCTTAAGACTTTAGAGGGGGTCGGACTGTGGGGGCGGAAAATGTACTGGCATCAGTGGAAGTGCCTCAGGCTTGGAGGATAGTGGGAGTAGAATATGTAAAAATGCATAGTACCTGTGGTCAATAGGAGGAGGAACAGTGCCCCATCTTTGGTAATAGTGAGAGGAATATTGGGCAATTGTTGGGGTCAGTGGGAGGAATAGTCCCCCATCCTTGGCATCATTGGAAGGAATTATGTCCCATCATAGGTATCATTGGAAGGAATAGTGCCGCATCGTTGGTGACAGCGGCAGGAATAGTCCCCAAGGGTCAGATAAAGGCAGGCAAAGGGCCACATACAGGCCACAGCTTAGAGACCACTACCCTAATGCATATTCTGCATTAAAGTGTTACTAAACCCACAACAGTAAAATCAGTCTGTATATGCAGTAAAACATGCTTGTTATACTCACTGTGGAACCTAAGAGATTAATCCTCTGCATTGTGTAAAAAAAGCTGTTTGATCCTGTCTCCTCTGATCCTCTCCTTATTTTACTGTCCCCAATCTATCTCCTGATAGTACAGAGCCATGGAGGCATTCTGCACAGGCTCAGTTCAGTGTGTATTGCTAGAGCGTTTTTTTTCTTTTTTTGGAAGGTGCTTGTGATCAGCACAGGGCCAATTAGCACTGTGCAGACAGAGGGTCAGCAGCCATACAGCCTCATAGGACAGTCAGAGGAGAATGAAAGCTCCTCCTTGCCAGACACTGATCAAAGTCAGAAGACCGCTATATACTGCTGATGAGAAAACGTATTTAGTAGTTTATTTTTAGTAAAATAATTGCATTTCCATGTTCTGTGTACTGTGGGAGAGCAGATATAGTGAATGCAGGCTCCTGGGGAGAGCAGATATAGTGAACACAAGCTCCTGGGGAGAGCATATATAGTGAATGCAGGCTCCTGGGGAGAGCAGATATAGTAAATGCAGGCTCCTGGGGAGAGCAAATATAGTGACTGCAGGCTCCTGGGGAGAGCAGATATAGTGAATGCAGGCTCCTGGGGAGACCAGATATAGTGAATGCAGACTCCTGGGGAGAGCAGATATAGTGAATGCAGGCTCCTGGGGAGAGCAGATATAGCGACTGCAGGCTCCTGGGTAGACCAGATATAGTGAATGCAGGCTCCTGGGGGGAGCAGATATAGTGACTGCAGGCTCCTGGGGAGACCAAATATAGTGAATGCAGGCTCCTGGGGAGAGCAGATATAGTGAATGCAGGCTCCTGGGGAGAGCAGATATAGCGACTGCAGGCTCCTGGGTAGACCAGATATAGTGAATGCAGGCTTCTGGGGGGAGCAGATATAGTGACTGCAGGCTCCTGGGGAGACCAAATATAGCGACTGCAGGCTCCTGGGGAGACCAGATATAGTGAATGCAGGCTCCTGGGTAGACCAAGTATAGGATATAGTGAATGCAGGCTCCTGGGGAGAGCAGATATAGTGACTGCAGGCTCCTGGGTAGACCAGATATAGTGAATGCAGGCTCCCGGGGAGAGCAGATACAGTGACTGCAGGCTCCTGGGTTTAGTAACACTTTAAAGTAAAAAGAAAAGCATTCAAGATTATCCCCCCCCCCCCCAAATTCTTTCTGAGCCCGATTTGGATTCAATGATGTGCCGAGAGCAGCATTACTGCTCTCTCGCTGGCTCAGAGGCAGCAGTGGCAGCCATTGGCTCCTGCTGCAATCAAATCCAGTGAGGCGGAGAGGTGGGGCCGAGCTCTAATATACAGTATGGTGAATCCAGCTGTGAGAGCTCAACGCATTTAGGATGGCCTTGTTCCTTGCTGGAAACACGAACAGCCGGGAAATCTCAACAGAAGCAGCTGGCAGGAGAATCAACTCTACTTGTTTATGCTTGGATGGAGCTGATCTGCAAAAAGTTTGGAATTTAAGTGAACCCCCTTATTGGCTAACAAGTTATTACAGATCCAAGCTTTTGGCATAACTTAGGGTTCCTCGAGCATCCAAAATGTATAACGCTTGATGAAGGGTTGTAAGTTACCAAAAAGCTTGTTTCTTGCAAGGAAAAGTCAATAGTTGTACATTATTATTATTATTATTATTCAGGATTTATATAGTGCCAACAGTTTACTCAGTGCTTTACAATAAAAGGGGGACAGTACAATTACAATGCAGTTCAATACAGAAGGAATAGGAGGGCCCTGCTTATGGAGCTTACAATCTAAATGGAGGGGGAGGTGGTACAAAAGTTAAGGTGGAGGTAGAGGTGGGGTAGGCTTCCCTAAATAAGTGAGTTTTCAAGGATCACCTAAAGGCTGACAGGGAAGGAGCTGCCCGGACATACTGGGAGTTCCAGAGGATGGGAGAGTCTCTGGAGAAGTCCTGAAGGCGAGCATAGGAGGCGGTAACAAGGGAGCTAGAGAGCAGGAGGAGGCGAAGAGAACGATTTGGGCGATATCTGCAGATGAGGTTGGTGATGTAGCTGGGGGTGATGTTGTGGATGGCCTTGTATGTTGTGGTTAGTATTTTGAATTGTATACAATGGGGTACGGGAAGCCAGTGAGGAGATTATGGGGATATATATATACTGTAGATGCAAAAACTTTGGAGTGTGGCTAATTGTCTGCATGGTTATATTCCCATAACTATAAAACCATTGGCTTTACCTCTTGTACCTCCCAAAAATGTTCTTCCATTGAATTTGAAAGTTTAACCACTTACCGCAAACCAACGGACCTATACGTCGACTTGAAAAAGTGGTTGTATCGGGGTGATGCCTGCAGCTAGACGCATCACCCCAGTACCGTTTTTTAGAGCCAGCAGTCGGCTTTCTGATGATAACCACCGAAGCGGCTCATCAGCCGCTCGGCCATTATCCCAGCGAGCGGGAAGGGACGTCCCCCCCTCCTCCTCCTCCTGCCGCCTGGGTCTCCCATCCCACCGGGAGATCCGAGCAACTAGCCGGCACGTCCATCGGCTGGTTAGAGTCCCGAACGAAGCTGGATTAGGCTTCGATCGGGTCTCCGATCAAGTAACCCGGAAGCGACGTCACTTCTGGTTTACTCGGCTGCCAATGAAGTGCAGTGGAGGGGATGGGGGTCTTTTAGTAACAATGTGATATGGTGGAGTTCAGAGTACCTCCTCCACATTGGGAGGTGCAAATCCCCTCAACCACATAGAGAAGGAAGCTATATCCTCCATACTCACGGACTTATGCAGTCAGAATCCCTCAATTACAGAGGCAAGAAGAATTTATTTCTGGCTATAGTAATTTTAGCAGAAACAAATAAAAAAGAGTCATCACTGGTTTTTCGAGGCTTCCTCCACTTTACTGTACATCCCAGTAACCCGCGCTTTGGGGATTGGTCAGATTAATTTGTGTAAGGGTAAAAAAAAAAAACGCCTTACTTTGGGACATTGCCACCATATGGGGTACACTATCCCTTCCTGACCACAACCCCTGAAGCAATTAGACGAAACTCCCAGGGACATAAGTAGCCAATCTGGCCGGCACCAAATACCATCTCAGCAGTACTTTGTAGTTTGCCTGAATAATGGAAGTGTTTATGAGTGACCTAGAAGCAGCCAGTGCAACTGAGTGCCAATCTTCAAATTCAAGGCTTTACTGGATGTCCTGTTCCCATTTGGCCATGTAGCCCAGCTTAGCCGAGGTGTATGTTAGAATAGTGTATATTTCAGATATATGACCACAGATCTTCTCATACTTGTGACATAAATATTCCATAGGGGACATAGTTACAAGATCTTATTTGTGAGATAAAGCATGCACCTAATGTTTTCTTTGATTGTATAGAAAATGTTCAGGGTCTAGCATTTGGTGTTTTTCTATCAAGGTTTGTTTAGACCGCATTCCCACATAGGTCCGCCATGAGCATAAAGCCTTTGTTGGACCACCATTCGAATGCAAGAGGAGCGAGGCCCGAGGTGACGTTCCTATTTCGTAAGAAGGGAGCTAATGGGCTATCTGTCCCAAATACTAAGTGGCAGTGAAAGGGAAGGGCACAAAATTGGAGGCCGATCCATCTTTGGCAGCTTTACTTTCACTTTCAATGATAATGGTAAACAGGACAAATAGAGAGGGTGAGTCTCCTTAACCGGGGCGCAGATTGCAGTAAAAACAAGGGGTCTAATCCCTCCCCATTCTATCCAAAACTAAAAAAAATAAGTCTTGCCTTTAGTTACACTTTAATTGAGGTCAGTTGCATCCATAATGACTCAGCTGTTTAATATATTTTTGTTTTTAACCCTCTTGTGTTGGTCTCAGTAATTCTTCCTTTGTCACCTTACGAGCTCAATTGCATCTTATTCAAATAACTTTGTGTCTAGGGTTAAGTCACAAAGTTATTAGTGCAGGATTCAATAAAGCTTGTAAGGTGATGAAGGAGTAACTATTGAGACCAACAAGAAACCAAAGTGATGTCAAACTGGTGACACATTATGGAAGCCATTGAGTAAAATGGAAAGCTTTATTAAGGAATCATTGGCGTCTTAGATAAGAATTTGAAGAATATTGTTGGTCATGTTCCCATCATAGTCGTTAAACCAAATGCAACTTTGAGGTATCCAAGGGTCCGCGGTGGATATACTTCTTGGAAATAGAATGAGGAATCATCTATATGGAGGAATCATCTAAAAATGGTTCTCAACTTATCTGTTGAGATCCATATTAAAAGAACTGTAAGAAAGTTTTAAACTTTACACGCGGCTCTATTTTTCTCTTTCTTTTGATTTAACCACTTGCCGACCGCCGCAAGTACATATACTGCGGCGGTCAGCCCCTCACAGGCAGTGTGACGTATATATACGTCACTAGCCTGTGAGGCTCTGGGGAGCGAGCGCGCGCCGCCGGCGCGCGAGCGCGCGGTCACGGACCCCCCCGCGCGTGTGACCGGCGGACCCGATGTCCACCGGTCACTCAGCGATCGTCGGGGGAGAGGGAGAAAGGCAGGCGGCTAATGTAAACAAGCCGCCTGTCATTCTCCCCTTGTGTAGAAACAATGATCATACGGTTCTACTATGTAGGACCGTTGATCATTGTTCCTACAGCTCAAGCCACAGCCAATCACAGTTAGAATCACGCCCCTAGGGACACACACAGCCCCTCCCTCTCAAATAAAGTTAACCCCTTCACTGCCAGTGTAATTTTACAGTAACAGTGCATATGTATAGCACTGATTACTGTAGAAATGTCACTGGTAACCCCAAAAGTGTCAAAAATGTCAGTCAAGGGTCCGATCTGTCCACCGCAATGTTGCTGTACCGCAAAAAAAATCGCAGATCGCCGCCATTACGCGTTAAAAAAAAACAACAAAAATGACAAAAATCTTTCCCTTTGTTAGTAAACGCGATAACTTTTGCGCAAACCAATCAAAATACGCTTTTTGCGATTTTTTTTTACCAAACATATGTAGCATAAAACAAATTGGCCGAAAATGTTAAAAAATTTTGATTTTTACATTTTTTTGGGGGGAATTTCATATAAAAAAATTTGAAAAATATTGTTATTTTTGCAAAATTGACGCTCTTTTTTTGTTTATAGCGCATGATCAAAAAATCGCACAGGTGATCAAATACCACCAAAAGAAAGCTCTGTTTGTGGGAAAAAAAGGATGTCAAATTTGTTTAGGTACAGCGTCGCACGACCGCACAATTGTCCGTTAAAGTCACGCAGTGCTGAATTGCAAAATACCCCCTGGTCTTTCAGCAGCCAAATTACTGATTACTGTAGAAATGTCACTGGTAACCCCAAAAGTGTCAAAAATGTCAGTCAAGGGTCCGATCTGTCCACCGCAATGTTGCTGTACCGCAAAAAAAATCGCAGATCGCCGCCATTACGCATTAAAAAAAAACAACAAAAATGACAAAAATCTTTCCCTTTGTTAGTAAACGCGATAACTTTTGCGCAAACCAATCAAAATACGCTTTTTGCGATTTTTTTTTACCAAACATATGTAGCATAAAACAAATTGGCCGAAAATGTTAAAAAATTTAGATTTTTACATTTTTTTGGGGGGAATTTCATATAAAAAAATTTGAAAAATATTGCTATTTTTGCAAAATTGACGCTCTTTTTTTGTTTATATTTGTATATATATATATTTGTATATATTTTTTTGTTTATGATCAAAAAATCGCACAGGTGATCAAATACCACCAAAAGAAAGCTCTGTTTGTGGGAAAAAAAGGATGTCAAATTAGTTTAGGTACAGCGTCGCACGACCGCACAATTGTCCGTTAAAGTCACGCAGTGCTGAATTGCAAAATACCCCCTGGTCTTTCAGCAGCCAAATCTTCCGGGGCTTAAGTGGTTAATTAGTCCTGAAGCTAGAAGTCACCGATATTTGGCGAGCCTGTATCTGATACATAGTTGAATGTCTACTCTGGTTTGAGCATTTTATATTTAAGGATCTGCTTTTTAAAATACAATGTATTTAGTTCAGCTGGACTGTGATTGTTTTTTTATCCCAATAAAACTTGAGTTACATTTTATCAGCGTGGAAGAATAATCTATTATGCCATGTCGCCTTTTTTATTTGGATACGCAAATAATAGCGGGGAAGGGGGGAGAGCATAGCTTGTTGCCCAATTCTTGCCTATCTTTGCCGAATATCTAGAATCACCCACCCAGCCCTTTCGTGGGAAACAGGACATCTATTCTGAGTTCTATTTAAAGCCTACCACTTTCCAAACAACCCTGGCTCTGAGCCTCACACACCTTATCAGTCATTTATTATCAGCTCCTATTCAGTTACATTGTTTGACTTATTACCCATGATATTGTTAGGTGGTCGGGGAACTCACGGAAGTCGTAAGATCTTTATAAGATTGGACGTTGTGTTTGATATCCTGTTTAAGGGGAGGACGGCAGCCAATGGGCAAAGCCCTGATTCATGTTACCTGCAGCTTTTTTTTTTTTTTTTTTTTTTTTAGATGTGTCCCTTATAAAATGTCCTGTAGTTTATATAGGTGAGCGTAATACAGTATATATTACTTTTTTGCCTTTTTGCCCAATTGGAATACTTTCACATGTCATTGACAAGTAATAAAAACTTGACCCCTCACCACTCCACCACTAACTCCCTTAACCAACTAACCCCTCACCACTTCTCCACTAACTACCCCAACCAGCTAACCCTTCACCACTCCACCACTAACTCCCCCAACAAACTAACCCCTCACCATTCCACCACTAACTCCCCCAACCCTCTAACCCCTCACCACCCCACCCCACCACTAACTCCCTCAGCTAACAAACCCCTCACCACTACACCACTAACTCCCTTAGCCAACTAACCCCTCACCACTCCACCACTAACTTCACCAACCAGCTAACCCCTCACCACTCCACCACTAACTCCCTCAACCAACTAATTCCTCACAACTCCACCACTAACTCCCTCAGCCAACTAACCCCTCACCACTCCACCACTAACTCCCTCAGCCAACTAACCCCTCACTACTCCATCCACCACTACTCTCTCAGCCAACTAACCCCTCACCACTCCACCACTAACTCCCTTAACCAACTAACCCCTCACCACTTCTCCACTAACTACCCCAACCAGCTAACCCTTCACCACTCCACCACTAACTCCCCCAACAAACTAACCCCTCACCATTCCACCACTAACTCCCCCAACCCTCTAACCCCTCACCACCCCACCCCACCACTAACTCCCTCAGCTAACAAACCCCTCACCACTACACCACTAACTCCCTTAGCCAACTAACCCCTCACCACTCCACCACTAACTTCACCAACCAGCTAACCCCTCACCACTCCACCACTAACTCCCTCAACCAACTAATTCCTCACAACTCCACCACTAACTCCCTCAGCCAACTAACCCCTCACCACTCCACCACTAACTCCCTCAGCCAACTAACCCCTCACTACTCCATCCACCACTACTCTCTCAGCCAACTAACCCCTCACCACTCCACTACTAATTCCCTCAACCAACTAACTCCTCACCACTCCACCACTAACTCCCTCAGCCAGGGGCTGACTGGCAACTTTTGGCCCAGGGGGCAAATACAAGCCAGAGGCCCATGGTGCAGCGACTCGGCCCCCCTCCTGACACCCATTCCAGGCAAAACCTCTGCTCCAGGTACTCTCTACTCACTGGCCAAATCTGGGTTCCCAACCTGGCCAGCAGGGGATGATTGGGGGGAGCTGGGACAGCTTGGTTGGGGCTGGCTGGGGGAGGAGAGCCTCCAGTGGGTCATGGAACCGGCCTTTGCTCAGACACAGTTTATACCATCCATGCTTTGGCTGCGTTCTGTCCTTGTCTTCATCCCACACTGAGTAGGTCAGCGGTGAGGACTTTTTATTTCTCTTCTCCAGGAATCCTTTAGGCATGTCTGTGGCAGAAGTGGTGCAGCCTTTTTACAGGGCATCAGAACAGCCCAGGGGGCAATTGCCTCCCTGCCCCCTGGCCCAGTCCTCCCCTGCCCTCAGCCAGCTAACCCCAACTAATCCTGACTTAGGATGCACTTTCATTTAATAACCTTTGTTAACACTGGAACTCAGTTTTTCTTTCACTCTGTTCAGAGTTCTGATATAGAACTTTAGTTTCATTGATTGGTAGGTAACTGGTGCTGCGCTTGTTTATTGGCAGATACACATATTAATCGCACGAGAGTAACACACCCTATACACTAGTTTTAATGATTATCTGGGTCATGGATTTTATGCTTTCCATACGTGTTCTCTAAATGCGTCTAAAAATCAGTTACCAGCCACCACTTTGTCACCTAATTCTAGTTTATTATGCTCCTCATTTGTCCTTCTCTGTACATGCATATTAGACAGCGGTCTGCTTTATTGTTATTAATTATGTGGTTACATATTTATATGCGGAAATCGTGCGCTGTACAGTTCTCTTCCATTTAACGCTTTCTCGGAACTCCCTGTTGGCACTTTGGAGATTGAAAAAAAAAAGTGCTCAAACCTCCGTGTGTAGAAAGGCACTGCCATCTATAGGGCACTGACAAGGGAGTGTCAATGTAGAGTGCTGTTGTAGATTGTTATCTTATGGAGATAAAAAGGGTTGTGCACAGTGCAGTAATCCATAGTAACCAATCAAATATCAATTTACAATGAACAGATTATTTTTGATTGCTTGCCATTAATATGTGTCCTTTGTGCTGCTGTCTTGAACAGGCCTAAGCTTGTGGACACCTACCCATATATTTGACCAAAAGTCTATAGATCCCCCTCCACATGATGGACTTCAGGTGTTTCCAGTGATCTTATTGCTTCAATATACAATGAAATTTTAGATAATTGTGAGCTTCCAAATTTGTGGAAACAGTTTCGGGAAGGCTTTTTTTTTGTCCCTGTTCACAAAGCCAGCTCCATAAAGACATGGTTTGACCAGCTTGCTGTGGAGGAACTGGAGTGTCCAGCACAGAGTCCTCACATCAGCCCTACTGAACACCTTTGGGATGAATGAGGAGTTCCGATTTCCAGCCAGGTCTTCTCGTCTTTGTATGCAATTTAAAGTGGGCCTGTGCTTTGCTTATGGAGGGCAAGGCAACAGGTTCCTTTAAATTCTTCAAGCTGCTCATACTGACCTTCCTTTGTCCTCTCTTCTGACCTTTTTGCCTGTAGGATTCAAGTCATAGAGCCCAGTTTTAGCTCTGAATTACTTTAGTTGAGGCTTACAGAACTCCAAGGACCCTCCAGTTGCCCCTCTAGTGGTGACAATGGGCTGCTCAAGCACCTTTGGTTGTGGGGAGAAGAGTAATAAGCGATATGTTCTCCATATCTTCACATCCCTCTAATGCAGTCTTTCTCAACCAGGGTTCTACGGAACCTTAGGTTTCCTCGAAATGTCTCTAGTGGTTCCTTGAGCAATGTGCAAATTGCACCACTTAGATTGTAATTATTGATCTCAATTATCTTATTAGTTATCTGTAAGAGGGAAATAACTGACCACTCTTGATGAGCTTATAGGTTTGGTCTGAACCCAAGTTCTTCGAAATCAAAACTTATTGGCCTAATATGGGCACATGGCCATATTAGGTCAAGATCACCAACCTAATATGGTTGGTCATGTGTCCATATTGGGTAAATTATGTCATCCCCACCCCTTTGGGGAATCTCCAGTTCACAGCTCATTGGCCCAATAATGGCAGCTTATTTCTGGGTTTAGACTGAACCCAAGCTCATCTCTACTGACCACCAATGTAAGATGCACCCTTCCAACAGACCAACACACCATTGTACTTTAAAGTGATATTAAAGTTTTTTAGTTTTGTTTTTCAAGAACAAACCTGCCATACTTACCGGCTCAGTGCAGTGGTGTTGCACAGAGCACCCCCGATCCTCCTCTTCTTGGGTCCCCTGCCAGCGTTCCTGGCCCCTCCCTCCTGCCTAGTGTGGCGTTGCACAGAGCAGCCCCGATCCTCCTCTCCTTGGGTCCCCTGCCAGCGTTCCTGGCCCCTCACTCCTGCCTAGTGCCCCTATAGCAGGGTTGTCCAAACTACGGCCCTCCAGCTGTTGCGGAACTACATGTCCCATGAGGCATTGTAAATCTCTGACATTCACAGACATAACTAGGCATGATGGGAATTGTAGTTCCTGAACAACTGGAGGGCCATAGTTTGGACACCCCTGCCCTATAGCAAGCAGCTTGTTATGAGGGCACCCGAGCAGGCTGGCTCCAGATCCTCGCTCTGTGTGTCTATTCACACACAAGAGTGCGGCTCAGCCCTGCGCCCGCTCTCCTCATTGGCTCACTGGCTGTTATTGACTGTCTCAGCCAATGAGAAAGGGAGAGACCCGGGAGAGCCGAGGCTCCCGATCACAGGGCTGGAGGAAGATTAGGCTCATTTAAGTATTAGGGGGGCTGCTGCACACAGAAGGTTTTTTACCTTGAGTAAAAAACCTTGAGTCTTTACAACTACTTTAAGCTGTAGATATAGCAATTATTAGCAGGGAAATTATGAAACCTGAAAAGGTTCCCCCACGTAAGAAAAGGTTGAGCAAGGCTGCTCTGTTGGATGAATGGAATGGCAGGGAGTAAAAGGGGCTGAGTATATACAAGGGGGCATTTAAGCGAACCGTGACCCATGCAGGGCCAAATCACAAGTTGATTTTAGAGCTCACGTGTGTAGCCAAGCCAACTGTTGTTTATGTAACATTTTACGCTTTTAACCTTTTCACATTAGGGGCCATAGGATTATCTGAGGAGCGCCTGTGCCCTGCATTTCCTGGATCTCATAAGATAAGAAATGTTATTGCTTTCCCAGGGCAGCTAATCAGATACAAACTTTCATTGTTCAGGTTTGAATCCACCTTTGGGCCTGACGTACGGTTTTTATGATGGCCCCACGATAATGGAGGACCGCACATGTACACGACGCACATAAATCCTCCTGCAAACAGCATATCATACAGTCTAATCCACGTGCAGATTTATTATCACCATTCATTAATGCCTTCTAATCTTTGTTTGCAAATACAAAGCCCCGGAGCAACAATAACTGCAAATATTATGTGCTCTTTATATTCATATCTTCCCCTGGAGGGTTGTATTTCTAGGAAGAATCTCTGCAGATAGCTGACCTTGGACATGTTTCCGCGAGCGTTACGCTCTCTTGTTATTCTCTAGATTGAATGTAGATCTTATTCCTATGTCATGTTTTGTACCTGTGACAGCCTTTTGTATTCTGTATGCTGATTTAAAAGAAAAAAAAATTATATTCCATTGAGTGGAGCTGGTCATAGAACTGTTGGACTGTTTAGACCATCTCACAATTAATATTATTATTATTAATATTATACAGGATTATACAGGTTTTTATAAAGGGCCAACGCTTTACAGAATGGAGTGAGACAGTTCCGTTACAATACAATTTGAACCAAACGGTATCAGAGGGCCCTGCTGGTTACAACTTCCCATCTAAAAGGGAAAGTCAAGTGATACAAAAGCTGATGGAGAGAGTTAAAGTACATTTTATTTGAGGTAGCATAGGCCTCCCTTAACAAATGGGTTTTTAGGGATCTCCTAAAGGTGAACAGAGTAGGAAAAAGTTGGATAGATTGGGGTAAGGAGATCCAGAAAGGCTCCGGAGAAGTCCTGGAGGCAAGCATGGGAGGAGGTGACAAGAGAGATAGAGAGCAGGAGGTTTTAGGAGGAATGGAGAGGATGGTTTGGTTGGTATTTTGAGATGAGGTTGGTAATATATTTTAGGGCAGAGTTGTGGATGGCTTTGTATGTTGTTGGACAGAGTACGAGATTGTTAAATAGATTGGGATAAGGAGTTCCAGAGAGGCTTTGGAGGAGTTCTGGAGGCAAACATGGGAGAGGGTGACAAGGGAGATAGAGAGCAGGAGGCCTTGGGAGGAATGGAGAGGACGGTTTGGTTGGTGTTTTGAGATGGGGTTGGTGATATATCTCTGGGCAGAGTTGTGGATGGCTTTGTAGGTTGTTGGACGGAGTACGAGCTAGTTGAATAGATTGGGATAAGGAGTTCCAGAGAAGCTTTGGAGAAGTCCTAGAGGCAAACATGGGAGGAGGTGATGACGGAGATAGAGAGCAGGAGGTCTTGGGAAGAATGGAAAGGACAGTTTGTGTTTTGAGATGAGGTTGGTGATATATCTTGGGGCAAAGTTGTGGGTGGCTTTGTATATTGTAAGACAGAGTAGGAGATAATTTATTAGATTGGGATAAGGAGTTCTAGAGAGGCTTTGGAGGAGTTCTGGAGGCAAGCATGGGAAGAGGTGACAAGGGAGATAGAGTGCAGGAGGTCTTGGGAGGAATGGAGAGGACCAATTGGTTGGTGTTTTGAGATGGGTTTGGTGATATATCTCTGGGTAGAGTCGTGGATGGCTTTGTAGGTTGTTGGACAGAGTAGGAGATAGTTAGGTCCATAAATATTGGGGCATCGACACAATTCTAATCTTTTTGGCTCTATACACCACCACAATGGATTTGAAATGAAACAAACAAGATGTGGTTTAACTGCAGACTTTCAGCTTTAATTTGAGGGTATTTGATCCAAATCAGGTGAAAGGTGTAGGAATTACAACAGTTTGTATATGTGCCTCCCACTTTTTAAGGGACCAAAAGTAATGGGACAGATTAACAATCATAAATCAAACTTTCACTTTTTAATGCTTGGTTGCAAATCCTTTGCAGTCAATTACAGCCTGAAGTCTGGAACGCATAGACATCACCAGACGCTGGGTTTCATCCCTGGTGATGCTCTGCCAGGCCTCTACTGCAACTGTCTTCAGTTCCTGCTTGTTCTTGGGGCATTGTCCCTTCAGTTTTATCTTCAGCAAGTGAAATGCATGCTCAATCGGATTCAGGTCAGGAGATTGACTTGGCCATTGCATAACATTCCACTTCTTTCCCTTAAAAAACTCTTTGGTTGCTTCCGCAGTATGCTTCGGGTCATTGTCCATCTGCACTGTGAAGCGCCGTCCAATGAGTTCTGAAGCATTTGGCTGAATATGAGCCGATAATATTGCCCGAAACACTTCAGAATTCATCCTGCTGCTTTTGTCAGCAGTCACATCATCAATAAATACAAGAGAACCAGTTCCATTGGCAGCCATACATGCCCACGCCATGACACTACCACCACCATGCTTCACTGATGAGGTGGTATGCTTTGGATCATGAGCAGTTCCTTTCCTTCTCCATACTCTTCTCTTCCCATCACTCTGGTACAAGTTGATGTTGGTCTCATCTGCCCATAGGATGTTGTTCCAGAACTGTGAAGGCTTTTTTAGATGTTTGGCAAACTCTAATCTGGCCTTCCTGTTTTTGAGGCTCACCAATGGTTTACATCTTGTGGTGAACCCTCTGTATTCACTCTGGTGAAGTCTTCTCTTGATTGTTGACTTTGACCAGGGCCGGTGCTAGACTATTCTGCACCCTAGGCAAGACCAGCTACCTGCAACCCCCCCCCCCCCAAAAAAAAAAACAATAAACTTCAAAACATTTTTAAAACACGGTCACTGCACTATGGGTGAGCAGGGTTTTGGGTAGAAATGCACCTGCATCTGTGGTGTCACTAAAATAAAAAATTCCCTGCATTGGTAGTTTCACTGGAAGGACAAATGTCCTTGTGTCCGTGTTGTCATTGGAAAATTTGTTTTTCCCTACGTCAATCATATATAATGTGCACCAGTAAATTTAATTTAATTTCTAAAGACTTCTAGAAGTATAGTGGGAGTGAGAGACAAATAGCCTGAATATTTATGGAACTCCAGCCAATCCCTGGGAAGGTCTACCCAGAAGGAAAGGGGGGGGGGCATAATTATTTTGAGGCCTGGCAGCCAAGGTGCAGAGTTCCTGGGTCCAGTCCTTCAGGAGGAGACCCCTGTGCAGGATGCCGGTGGAGCCTTTGAAGTCATCCAGGTCCAAGCTAGGCTTAGCTGTGGGGGCCTACCAAAGAGAGCCTGGATCAGAGACTGCAGGGAGTTGGTGGGAGGAAGCCCAACCATTCTGAAACTGAGTGGGTAATTGATCCTGCTATACAGAGAGTGACTGTGGGGTATTTTATCCTACAAGCAAGTGCAGTGCAGCCAGGAGTTGTGCAATACTGCTAAAGTGTGCTCAGTACAGCCGGGAGCTGTACAAGACAGCCAAAAGAATATACAGTGCAGCCAGAGGTTGTACAATACAACCTACATTTTTGTACAGAGCAGCCAGAAGCAGTCTTCAAGTTCTACAATTTTGGGGTACTCATGCCCCCCATCCCTACCCAAGTTCCTGTTCCAACAACAATTCCAATAAGACTGATTATTGTGCCAAACGAAGAATGCTTAAAATTCTGTGTGCCTGGCTGTATATGCTTTGAGTTGTCGAAAAAAGGCCAAAATAAGCAGCGACTGGACTTCTGCGGGCGGGGGGGGGGGGGGGGGGGTTGGGGGGTGGGAGGCGGCTAGTGCTACCGTAACATGATTGGAAAGCCAGGTCCCCTCAGTATTCTTTCTGTTCATTTGTGGCGTTATATCTATATACCACCTAATATTCTGACTATGTGCCTTGCCTCTCTTACTTTAACCAAACGTATTCTCTTTCTTTGTTTCTCGCAGCCTCCTTGTTCATCATCGCCATGCTCCTGGGGAGCCTGAACAGCTGCTGCAACCCCTGGATCTACATGCTGTTCACCGGACACCTTTTCCACGACCTCTTACAGCGTTTTCTCTGCTGCTCGGCACAGTACCTGAAGTCCAAGCAGCAGGGCAGCGACCTAAGCGCCAGCAGGAAGAGCAACTCCTCAACATTCGTCTTAAGTCGGAAGAGCTCCAGCCAAAAGAGCATCACACAGCCATCGACAGTGTGACCCACTTCCACCCAACTTTGTACTAGGTTGGGTTTTCCAGGTGGTGATGATGGTGGACACAAAAGAGGACAAAGCCTTGGGGACACTGGATTTTCCTCCTTGTTGTCAAGTTGATGATGACTCCATTCCTAAGAGGAGAGGCAAGACAGGAGACTTAAAGAGTAGAATGTATAGAGAAGTGCACCTTCTGGATGAACAGTACATGTGACTGTTATGTGGCTTCTTTTAAATGTTTCAATCAATGCCAACAGTTTGCAGTCTTGAGAATAAGTTTCTTCTTTTATACATAGCAGGAGGTCCCTGAAATCCCTGCAGGAAACACAAAGAAGCCATGGGCGACTGGAGAGGAGACACAAGGTATCCAGGTGTAAAAAGAAAGTTTTCCAGGCTTCCTTTAGATGTGCATGGACCTTGAGAATTCCCGTTGCCCATTGGTAATAGCTGCTAGATATTCTTGGTTTCCAGGCTTTGGATATCCGAAGGGTCCCAGAATGCAAACAGGCAATGGCGGAACTACCAGGGTCACAAAGGTCCCAATCTGGCATTCTGCCACCGTGGGGGGGGGCCCAAGATGGAGAGTAGGGGGCCACTGCAGAACATGTAAAAGGACCTCAGTTCACACTGCTGAGACCCCAAAGTTGTGCAACCTTCTTGCCACTTCCTTGCGATTTGCTTGCCACTTTTGTGATTTAGCATTGCAGTCTATAGCGTTTAAATTGCAGCAATGTTGTCACATTCATTAAGCTGGCACCCCTTGAATTGAATGTGTTTTGACTTCATCGGGGAGATTTACTAAAACTGGTGCACACTGATTGGTTTCTATGCATAGCTGCACCAAAATCTGTGTGAACCAGTTTTAGTAAATCCCCCCTCTATGTGTTGCAAGTCGTATGATAAGTCCCAGCAGTGTGAACCAGGGCTTAAAAAGGGCCTTTGACGGGAGTAAAGGACCCCCGGAACAGTGGGAAGGGCCCTGGGCCAATGGAAAGGGCTCCTGGACCAATGGAAAGGGACCTTCATGGTTTCTGACACCGGGCCCTGAAGGTTCTAGTTATGCTTCTGCTAACAAGTATGAAGAGGATAAGAATCATTGCTTTGGAGTTAATGAAAACAGTATAATTGAAACAGCCTTTCTCAACCTTTTTAACAATGGAGAAGCCCTTGAAATACCTAACCAGTCTCAGGGAACCCCTACTAGTAATTGCTACATCTAGGCTCACTGTACTTTAGCTTAATGGTCATGGCGGGAAGTATTGCTCCTTGTGTTAATTCAGCATATCCCCCATTAGAGTAAAGCCTCGTACACACGCACCGACTGTTGGCCGACCGATCGGCCGACTTTTGTCCAGTGTTGTTGTGTTGGTTGAAATGTGCTCTAGACTGCACACTAATTTTTTCGGCCAACTTCAGAAGTGATGTCACGTGATGGTTTACTTTCCGTGTGTTTTTTCTTCTCTGAGCATGCCCAGTCTTGCTCATCTGATTTTTGTCGGCCGAAATCTGTACTGACTGACAAACAATCGGCCGTTCTGTTGACGGCCAACAAAAATTTTATAGCATGCACACCAGATTTTGTTCGGCCGAAAAGTCGCAGTCGGTTGTCGGAAGCATCGTACTAACAAGCCGACAATCGGCCGATCGGACGTTGGCCGAAAATTTACGGCCAACAATCGGTGCGTGTGTACGAGGCTTAAGCTAAAAAGATGATTGATGTCAGTGGTTACCCAAGAGGCAGAAATTGGTCATTTCTCAAGGCACCCATAGCAACCTCTGCAGGAACCCTAGGGCTCCAATAAATCCTGGTTGAGAAAGGCTGATATAGTTAATCAAGCATTTACAAATGTGACATCAAAAAATACTTTTTGGTTAACACTACACTTAGAAAAGAAGCTTAATATATTACAATTGAAGCAGATGTTATAATTTGATAGCATATAAGAGACTGTCAGCTACAAGCATGCACATCTAAAAAGGATCCCAGGGATCCGTTTCTTATCCAACTACTCCTGTGTTCTTCAGCCATCAGGCAGGAAAGTTGAACTGGCAGAAATGTAAGAAATTCTGGAACAGCTCTCAGGGGACAGATGGAGAAAGGGAAACGTGAAAAGGATATATTTGCAAATTTGCTTGAACTGACCGGACATATTAAAGGATCCAAGGCATTTTAAGAATGCAGTTAATCATTCAAATGTATGGTGGCCTGCCCAAGGTAAAGGAAACTGTTTAGCTTGGTGGACTTGTATCTGAGGCAGCAGTGACATCACAGGTTTAAAAAAAATTAATGGGCTGAACTTTGGATTTATTGGTAAAATATTCACACAACAGATTTCTAGTTTTTTGCAGCTTGATTGGTTGAGTTACATCACCGGAGCATTCTTTCTCAACCCTTTAACCCTGAAGGAACCCTTGGAAAAATGTTCATAGGGACAAGTTCCAATAGAGCCCCTGCTAAAATTGATATCAAAGTATATTGGTCTCCAAACTGCTGCCTTTTGCTTGCCTTTATCTGGCCTTTGAGGCATTATTCCTGCCACTGATACCAGCAATGGGGCACTATTCCTCCCATTGGCACCAACTATTTTCTCCCCCTAACAGCAAAGAACGGGCATTGTTTACTCCCACTGGGCACAATCCAGCCCTACTGAAGGACAGTAAACTGGCCCTTTCTTTAAAACATTTGTAGACCCCTGTCATAGTATTTTATGGCGCTTTTCCACTGCATGGAACCGAACGGTTTGGCTCGCTTTTGTGCTTTTCCACTGCATGGTACAGTGTAGGAACGGTTTGGTACGGTACGGTACGGCGGCGCTTTTCCACTGCATGGAACCGAACGGTACGGCTCTCAAAAACAGTACCTACTCGATTGTGGTTCCAAGAGGTACCATACCTGGTACCATATCCCACAATCCTTTGCATGCAGTCACTACTAGCCACTGATTGGTCAGAGAATCCCACCCACCCCGTTGTTATCCCACCCACTTAACTTTAGTACTACTTTAGTGGAAAAGCAAACCATACTGTACCGTACCGAACCGTTCCAGCACTGTACCATGCGGTACCAGCAGTGGAAAAGCAAACCGGGCCAAGCAGGGCCAAGCAGGGCCGAGTAGAGCCGAGCCGGTACTTGCAGTGGAAAAGTGCCATTAGTGTGATCAGTAACTGTTATCAGAAATAATTAAAAAATTGCCAAAAAAGGATTCACTTATGCTAGTGGCCACTGGAGAAGTACCCTTTTGCATTATTGGTCCATTAAAAAGTTCCCCTCTTACGTTACGTTAGCATAGAAGTGACCCCTTTACATTGGGTTTCAGTGGAAAATTGCCCCCTTTACATTGATGGTCAATATAGGTTGCAGATCAAGATCCACCAGTGTCCATAGTTCTAGAAACCCCTAGCAACCTTTGGAGTAACTCTGGTTGAGAAAGGTGGCCCTAGAGGTTTGACAGCTCAAGTACCTTTTCCAGTGAAGTGACTTCACTTGTACATCAATAGTTCGCTATAAGGCAATCACTGGTTCTTTGGGAATTGACACAATATGGTTTTATTAACATGCAGGAACCCTTGAGATAACTTTCTGGGCTCAATGGCTCATCTACAGCTCCCAGTACATTAATGTTATAGTCACTGGGAAGAATGATTCTTACATCTGGGGTGATTGGGAAGAGGCAGAAGTTGCTCATTGCTCAAGGAACCTTTAACAACCTCTTGAGGAATCCTAGGGTTCCAAGGAACCCTAACCCTGGTTGAGAAAGGCCACCCTAGAGCAGGGGTGTCAAACTCAATTTCATCAAAGGGCCGCATGAGCAGTATGATTACCCTCAAAGGGCCAGTTGTATCTAGGGTGTGCTACATACAGAGTGCAGAGTTCAGGAGTGCATTAGGTACAGAGTGTAGGGTTAAGGGGTGCACTATGCACAGTGTGCAACCCCCCCCCCCCCCCCAAAGCTTTCTTGCATCTCTCTCTCCTACCTGGCCTGGCTCTAGTACCTACCTGTGTAGGCATCTCTGCCCCGCCTTTCAAAGAGGTCTTTCTCTCTCTCAGCTTCTGGAGATCTGTCTCTGCCATTAATGTGTGCAGGGATCTGTTACTTCCGGGAGCTGCTGTGTTTGCAAGTGACAGCCGAGAGCAGAGGGCCAGAGCCGGAGGTTGTAGAATGGAGTTTCACCATGTTGCGGCTGCAGAACTGGAAGTGAGGGCCAATTGATAAGCCCTAGAGTGCCAGATTCGGCCCACGGGCCTTGTGTTTGACATGTGTGCCCTAGAGGGTTGACAGTTCAAATAAGTTTTCTAATGAAGTGACCTCAGTTGGGCTTATCTACGTCACTATTTTGCTAATAGGCTATCATTGGTTCCTCAGGAATTGACACAATACGTTCTTAGTGATGTCACGAGTCCCTAGGGCAGCCTTTCTCAACCTTTTTAACATGGAGGAATCCTGGAGATAACTTTCTGGGCTCAAGGACTCATCTACAGCTCCCTGTACTTTAGTGTTATGGTCACTGGGAAGAATTCTCCTTACATTTCGGGTCACTGGGACGAATTCCCACCTCACAGATACCTAAAAAGACCAATGGTGTCAGGTGGGGCAGAGGTTGTCCATTGCTTAGGGACCCTTACCAACCTCTGGGGCAACCCTAGGGTTCCAAGAAAACCTGGTTGAGAAAGTCTGCCCGAGAGTATGGACAAGATGGCTTCTTGCACTAGGGTTCAGAGAAATTACATCATCTGGTCTTAGCTTTCTGGCTATTTCCCAGTGAATCATCCAAGATGACTTTATAATTGACCAGTTCCTTTCTAGTGCATTGACCACAAAAAGACTGCCTTTTATATGTCCTAGTTTGTCCTAGTGTCAGGTGCCAACCAAATATATGGTCATTTATTATTAAAGTAACATTTCTCAGATGTTCAGTGCCAATGAGCAATTTAAAAAACATATCCCTGCACCATCCTGTCTGCTGTCAATTTCCATCATTATATGTCACCATGTATAGGACGTATAAAAATTCACCCGTAATTGCTCAGTCACGTCTCTAACATTGCACAAACTCCTTTACATATGTAGTCCTCACACCACCGATATCACCAGTTTTCAATTCACCTGCTTTGTAAAATTCATTGCTTTTATTTATTGTTCGTTGACAGCCACCGACAGCACTGAATGACACGGCGCAGATCTCATATGAGATGGTTGTTCTGGGCGCTGTAGCCACTATAAGAATGTATGACTCGGGGACTTATAACCTTTATAATAAAGTCTAAAATGATTTGAAAGTTCACTTCTGCTTCAACCAAAGTTTGTAGACTTGTGTCGACTGTGCCGGGACAGGGTCGTCCAGCGTCCAATGCGAAGATGGGAAACGGTGCTCCCCCCCCCACTGCTAATGCATGATATAGATGGGCATCTCTGACTGATTGTGCCTTGTTTGCCCATAGTAAGCATACAGGGGTCTCTGTGTGTGTGTTTGCTTTCTAACAACTGGGGGTGGATGGGCAGTTGCGCGAGCATGATGTGTTTTTCATGTCAGCTGTGGGCAGTTGACGTTAAGGGGGGTAAAGAATGGCCTTTTTGTGTGTGGGGCACGGTAGAAGTGATTCCACAATCTGCTAGCTGCCCACCACAGATCTTGAACATGCATGTCCCCCACCCTCCCTATGTGAGGGTGCGGTGCCTGGGGTGACTCTCCCTGTTGTCCACACCCCTTGTCTCAGACCTGGTGGGATGGAAGCCAGTGTGGTGGGCGCGGTGATTATGCACTTTAGAAAATCGGGTTTATTGCTATATTGATTGTTTAGGTTGGGCATATAATTGCAAAAGTGAGAGATCCTTCGTCAAAACCACTATGTTTATGGCGGCAAGGATCATTCCATTGACAAGGAAGTCATTGTTTACGGGTTGTAGAGAAAAATGTAATCCCAGCACCTAGTACCTAGTGCTAGGGGCCATCATCCCAATTGGTATGTAAACAAGAAGATCCCCTATGGTGTGGGACTGTGAATGCCACTAGACACTAACACCAGAGTAAGATATAGTAAACTTTATTATACAAAAAAGCAAGAAGACATACAAAAAAACTATATGTTACAATTGTAAATGAACGAAGAGGCTGGTTAAAAATGCATGCAATGACAGATCATATACCAATCAACGTTGAAGACACTCAGGTACACATGGTGAAGTAAACCGGAAAATGAACCTACGCGTTTCAGGTATCATACCCTTCCTCAGGGTTCAACCAAAGTTCCAAACACTCAATGTGTCTGTGAAGATTGAAAAGCTTAATAGAATATAGAAAGGCATATGACAAGTTTTCATTAAAGGTATTCTAGTGATAAGTACCTACCCTCGAAGTCTTCATAGGAGAGTGGAATGATCTGTCGTTAAAAACGGTAAGAGTTACTGATGAGAGAGGAATGCCCAGTTCCAGTATAACCCATCAAGGGCAAATATAAAGAAAAATAAGGAATAGTAGCTGCACTAAAGGCCCACGATGATCCAAAATTGCTCAACAAGGACCGCTCCAAAGGAAGCCTTACTGGTTTGTGTAAGCAAACTATTGTCAGCCTAAATGAATAAAGAAAAGAATGGTACAAAGAAAGGAGATGTGTGTGAGTAATGAATGTAGATACTGATGGTGCCCATTAATTGAGTTTGAGAGTCATACTACCTGTAGAGGGTAAGTAGTTGTAATGACAGAGGGTCATATGAGGTGAAGTATGAGTATCCAACCAGTATCTGGAGTGTCAAAAGTATGGGTGTCTAAAGAAGTATGATACCCGAAACGCGTAGGGTCATTTTCCGGTTCACTCCACCATGTGTACCTGAGTGTCTTCAACGTTGATTGGTATATGATCTGTCATTGCATGCATTTTTAACCAGCCTCTTCGTTCATTTACAACTGTAACATATAGTTTTTTGTATGTCTTCTTGCTTTTTTGTATAATAAAGTTTACTATATCTTACTCTGGTGTTAGTGTCTAGTGGCATTCACAGTCCCACACCATAGGGGAACCTCTTGTTTGTTTACGGGTTGCACACACTATGGTGTTGCAGAACATCTTCAATGATCACAGTTCTTGGGTCTGATCCCACCAACCTTGGATCTGATTCCACCCACCTAGGGTCTGATCCCACCCACCCACCCACCTGGGATCTGATACTACTCACCTGTGGTCTGATCCCACCTACCTGGTTGTTTTCAGTGTTCTGTCCACCTTGAGGTGTTCCCAGTTATTCTGTTGCATTTGTCATAATATCATATAAATTGTAGACCCAAGAAAGAGCAGATGAAGGCATTTTCCGGAGGAGTCCTGTGAACTCTGGAATAAGTCAAAAATACCTGGGAGGGTTACATTCACGCAGTACAGAGCATAAAGATAATGTGATAAAATATTTCTGATGCTAGACCCACTGTAATGGATCCATAGCTAGACTCAGGTTGGGTTTTGCTTTATCCATTATTGCTGCACCTAAATTATATGGACTATAAAACCTGACCACCATGATGAGAAGTCTTTATTAACGTTCATGTATGAATATGCAGACGTCTCAGAATCTTATCAAAATTGGAACCATTTCAAATAAAGCAGAGCTGTTGGTGATGAGATTTCCCAGCACACATCTGATGTCTGCTCTGGTAGCGCCATCAAACAATATCACCATCTGTCACTTGTATGTCTTCATTAGCCCAACATGGCAGTCAACATACAGCCGACTGCCCTGCCAAGTTATAAAATGTCAGACTTCTCTTTTCCTGTGCAGACTGGGCTTCTCATTTAATTATTTTGGTGTCCATATATCGGGTGGATGCTGCTGGAGACTTAGCCCCTTGACTGGCCATATGCACATTATACATATACTGTATTTGGTATCACTGTGGTGGGCTTTAACACCCAGCTGCTACATTTATGCGTACAGCCGGCGCAACTTGTTTGTACTGGGAGCACCAAGTGTGCATGTCTCCCATGCACTGTTTACAACTGGGAGCCAGTGCAGTGGGCCCATGATCATATGATCACTGTAGCAGCCAATCGCAGCGATCATATTAATTCAGCATTATAAACTTCTAAAAGGGCTGGCTCCTACTGGCTGGTGGGACTCTATTGGTGAGGATCCTGTGAGTTCCTAACTCTGTACACCGGCTGTGCCCATTATGAGGGGCTCCCACCATCCCTGTACTGAGTTTTCAAGTCTGTAAACCTGCTGTGCCTATTATGAGGGATTCCCACTATCCCTGTGCTGAGATTTCAGGTCTTTAACCACTTACCTACTGGGCACTTTCACCCCCTTCCTGCCCAGGCCAATTTTTAGCTTTCAGCGCTCTCACGCTTTGAATGACAATTGCGCGGTAATGCTACACTGTACCCATATTAAATTTTTATAATTTTTTTCACACAAATAGAGCTTTCTTTTGGTGGTATTTAATCACCTCTGGGTTTTTTATTTCTTACAAAAAAAAAAAGAAAAAAGACAGAAAATTTTGGAAAAAAAAAAGTTTTTCTTATTTTCTGCGAGTAAATTTTGAAAATAAATACATTTTTCTCCTTCACTGATGTGCGCCGATGAGGCGACACTGATGGGCACTGATAGACTGCACTGATGGGCACTGATGAGGTGGCACTTATGGGCACTGATGAGGTGGCACTGATGAGGAGGTACTAATATGCCGCACTGATAGGTGGCACTGATAGGCGGCACTGATGAGCACTGATAGGTGGCACTGCTGGGCACTGAGGGGCGGCACTGATGGGCACTGAGAGGTGGCACTGCTGGGCACTGATGGGTGGCACTGATGGACACTGACGGGTGGCAATAGTGCTGCTAGTCAGTGCCCATCAGTGCCTAGATGAGCAGGCACTGACTGGCAGCACTATGGGCACTGATTGTGGGCACTGATGGTGGGCACTGATGGTGGGCACTTATTGTATTTTATTTACCTCTTGTGTAATCAGGGCACTTGTGATCAGTGCCCTGATTACATTTTTCTGTGTCCCCTAACCGCTGATCGGCTCTGCTCTTCCTCACACGCAGTCTCTGTGTGAGGAAGGAGCGCTGGCGATGAGAGATGATCTCATATGTTTACATTTGAGATCATCTCTCATTGCACGGTCTGATCACGTGGTAAATGGCCGCTGTGATTGGCCATTCACCACGATCTGTGATTGGCTGTGTCCAAGGGACACGGCCGACACAGATTTTCCCCGATGCGCGCTCGCGGAGAGCCTGTCACTGGGAGGCCGTATAAAGACGGCCTCCCGGAAATTAGAGCCCGCGCTGTACCCATCTTTCGGCTATAGCGCGGGCGGGAAGAGGTTAAACCTGCTATGCCCATTATGAGGGGTTCCCACCATCCCTGTCCTGAGTTCACTGGTCAGTACACCTGCTGTGCCTATTATGAGAGGTTCCCACCATCCCTGTACTGAGTTACAGGGTCTGTACACCTGCTGCGTCCATTATGAGGGTTCCAACCATCCCTTCTGCTGAGTTCCTGGGTTTGTACACCTGCTGTGCCCATTATGAGGGGTTCCCACCATCTTTGTGCTGAGTTCCTGGGTCTGTACACCTGCTGTGCCCATTATGAGGAGTTCCCACCATCACTGTGCCCATTATGAGGGGTTCCCAACATCAATTTACTGAGTTTTTGGGCCGGCACAACAGCTGTGTCCATTATGAGGGGTTTCCACCATCCTTGCTGGATTTTTATATATTGATTATTATGTAGAATGCAACAGGATCACACAAAGTTGGACAGAACACTCCCAGGTGGACAGGAACATCGTCATAAATTATGGAAGGGAGATCTTGCTGTTAGAGCAAATAAGGATCCAAAGGATGACTAAAGCCACCAGGCTCCATCTGGAATTAAAACAACAGATTTGGGTATATTGACTTTAATAGATCCCGGGTGACTGACCTGTACAGTATATGCAGACCATGGGCCAGTTATACTATTGTCGCTGTGCCAAATATTTGGTGCATGGATACCTGCTTCTTTGGAGAAAGCCAATAATAGTTCAAATAGACGGGTGTGAAAAATGTAAGAAAATCCCAAATTGCACAATCTGCACCAAATCAATCATAGTACAATTGCTACATAGTTGCCAATATTTGGTGCAATAGGGGTGTGCAGTAATGTGCTAAGAGGATGATTTTGTAGGGCAGTTATACGTTCTACTATGTGCCAAATGAACTTTATGTGATGTGCCAAAATGAGACGCCATGTGCGAAAATTCACATTCCTCAACAACTGCCAATCTTAGTTCATCTGGCCTCATGTATTCTGATTTCACTGCAAGAGTACTGAAGTCAAAGAATCGGCATGACCAGGGATGGGTGGCCATCAGGGCCATCTTTTTTATTGATTGATCCCTGGGCAAACATTTTCTTGGGCCCTCCCGAATCTACTTTTTTGCGGGTAGTGCAGGCTCTAGGGGAAGCTGCCTTGGGCCCCACAACAATGACTGGGCCCAGGGCAGCTGCCCCTTTTGCTCTGTGGTAAAGACGGCCCTGGTGGCCATATCTGCTAAGCTTGAGTCTGCTTCAAAATTACAGACTCCACATTGGCCAAAATTTGTTGAAATTGTCCTCTAATCATCGGTGATCACCAACAACCACTATCATTTTGCCTTCCCAATGGCCTCCAACGCATTTCAGTGACATGTTGGAACTTTTGGCAAGCAGAATCTGTTAATTTTACACATTCCATCGCATGAAAGCCAGGGAACTAGCATTTCCACAAACAAATGATAATCTCCTTATTTTTCTTGCCACAGGTCCCTGTTAAAGCTGAACTCCGGGCACAAAAACTTAATTTAACTTCACATAAAAGTGAAAGTTCTGCTCCTCCTTCTGTTCCCTCCATAGTATTCCTAAATTGGGTTTTTATTTCTGGGAGCGGATACCTTTCTCTGACAGCTACCCACTTCTATTTCTAAAATTCTCACCTAGGCCCACAACCTACTGGGACACGTCACGTGTTCCAGGGGGGCGGGGGCGGCGCGGGAATGGCCTGAAAGTGCCACGGGATCACGCATTCCCCAGTGGGGAGCTGGCTTTGATTCCTCTGGGAAGGCACAGCCATCTCCCAAATCCAAAGATGACAACGCTGAGGGTCCTACAGTCAGTTCTTCTTGTGGAACCCCAACGCCGCCATCTTGGATTTGCGATGGACTCCTTGGGATGGTAGGTAACTGATTTTAAAAGTCAACAACTACAGCATACCTCCCAACTTTCTGAGATGTGAATGAGGGACACCTATTAGCAAAAGTACGTAGACATAGGACACACCCCCTGCCCCGCCCCCCTAAAGGATAATTCTACAAAAAAAATGATTGGTTAAATCAGTGCTTTTTTACCACTACTATTCCGTTATATCGGCTTTTGGAATTTACAAATGCAGCAATTTAGAAATTGGATGAAAAGTTTAGCAATGGGCAGGACTTTTTGATAGATAAGTAGTGCATTTTATATACAACTATGTAGATCAGACCAAAATGAGGGACAAATGAGGAGGGACAAAGGGACAGAGAGACTTTGTTCCGAATAAGGGACAATCCCTCAAAATCAGGGACAGTTGGGAGCTATGCCTATGTATTTGGGCTGCTGACTTTAGGCGTCATGCACACAGGACATTTTGCTAAGTCTCCTAGACGCCTTTCCTCCTGGCAGCAATGTTTTGGCAAAAAAAAATAAATGCTTGCTGCTTGTAAATGCGTGTGTTTAGTCGCGTCAAGCGGTTTGGCGTTAATTCATTTCATTGACCAGAATAATCATTTATAAACGCACCTAGCGGTAACGTGCTTTCAGACACGTTTAGATACGTTTACGCACGCGTCAAGAGTTTTTTCTGCCAAAACTCGCTGCTCCTTAACGCACTGGCAGTGGGGGCTTTTTTGTCTGCCTCTAAACTTCCTGTCTGTAAACTTCTCCATACACCTATGTGTGCATGTAGTTCGGTCCATATATATTTGGATACCGGCACAATTTCAGTTTTTTAAGGTATTTACCAAAACATATTCAAGCTATAGCTATATAATGGATATGGGCTGAAAGTGCACACCCTCAGGTTTAATTAACTTGATTTATTAACCTTAATTTGAGGGTATGTACATCCAAATCAGAGGAAGGGTTTAGGAATTACAGCTCTTAAGAATAGCCAACCCCCCCCCCCTTTTCAAAGGATCAAAAGTAATTGGACAATGGAATCAATTTAGGTAGGTAAAAGGTCTGGAGTTGATTCTAAGTGTGGTATTTGCATTTGGAATCTATTGCTGTGAACCAACATAATGCGTTCAAAGGAGCTGTCCATGCAAGTGAAACCGGCTATTGTAAAGCTTCAAAAACTAAACAAATCCATCAGAGAGATAGCAGCAACATTAGGAGTTTAGAAATCAACAGTTCGGTACATTCAGAGGAAAGAAGAACGCACTGGTGAGCTCAGCAACATAAAAAGGCCTGGACGTCCACGGAAGACAACAGTGGTGGATGATCGCAGGATCCTCTCTATGGTAAAGAAAAACCCATTCACAACATTCAGACAAGTGAAGGACACTCTCCAGGAGGTGGGCGTATCATTGTCAAAGTCTACAATCAAGAGAAAACTTCACAAGAGCAAATACAGAGGGTTCGCCACAAGGTGCAAACCATTCATAAGCCTGAAGAATATCCCACCGATCCCAGTCCCGGCTCCTCTGCAGCTCCCCGCTCCCTCCGTCCGGCTCACGTGCAGGGAGGGGAGCCGGCTACGTCTAGCAGAGAGGGGGAGGGGGAGGTGGCACACAGCGCACACCGGACACCCCACCAGTCCGATCCCGGCGATCGGTTGGTATTAGATCCCCCCATAAACACACACAGAGGGATCCGGTAGATCGGCGGTGCGGTGATCTCTCTATACCGGACACATCCATCTCTATACAGTCCGGGGAGTTGAGCAGTGCGGGTCCCGGGACTTGCCACGGTGTCAGGGGTGTCCAGTGCTCACAGCTCTACACCCTGGGGATCGGGTTCCTCTCCGTACGCCGCCCAGTATCGGATCCGTGCCACATACCACCCGATAATCCCTCCGATCACATCCCCGCCGCACACCGCCCGATGTTCTCCGAGGAGCGGGCCTGGCAGCGGCTGCTCACGGCTTCTCCGGCGTGGCGGCGAGTCCTCTGTCCTCCCGACTCCCACCTCCTCCCCAGCCAATGGCATGGGGTTTGCCTTTTGGCCAATCAGGAAGCGCGTATCGGACGCGCTTCCTGATTGGCCAGGAGGAGGATCCGTGTGACAATAGCGAATTTTCATTCGCTATTGTCACACAATGGGTGTGCTTGGAACGCACTGCTCTGCGCCTGGGGTCCACCCTTTTTTTTAGCCTGTGAGAGCCTCTGGCTCTAATCACATGGCTAAAAAAAAAAAAAAAAAAAAATCCCATTGTACTCCATGCGTCCGGCGCCCCCAACACACCGGCCGCCACTGGTCATCTGTAAAACATGGTGGAGGCAGTGTGAAGGCATGGGCCGGCATGGCTTCCAGTGGCACTGGGTCATTGGTGTTTATTGATGATGTGACAGAAGACAGAAGCAGTCGGATTTATTCTGCATTGTTTAGAGATATACTGTCAGCTCAGATTCAGCCAAATGCAGCAAAGTTGATTGGACGGTACTTTACAGTACAGATGGACAATGACCCAAAACACACTGCAAAAGCAACCCAGGAGCTTTTGCAGGAAAAGAAGTGGAATATTCAGCAATGGCCGAATCAATCATCTGATCTCAACCCAAATGAGCATTAATTTCACTTGCTAAAAACTAAAGGCAGAAAGACCCACAAACAAAGAACAACTGAAGACAGCTGCAGTTAGAGCCTGGCAAAGCATCCGAAAGGAAGAGACCCAGTCTTTGGTAATGTCCATGGGTTCCAGACTATAGGCAGTCGTTTTCAATAAAGGATTCTCAACAAAATATTAAAAATGAACATTTTATTTATGATTATATTCATTTGTCCAATTACATTTGAGCCCCTTAAAATGGGGGGACGGTGTATAAAATAGTTGCAGTTCCCAACATTTGTACTTGATATTTATGTTCAACCCCTTGAATTAAAGTTGAAAGTCTGCATTTCAAATTCAATCGGATCGTTTTGTTTTACTTTTATTCTGGTGGCATACAGAGCCAAAAGTATGAAAATTGTGCCTGTGTCCAAATATATATATATGGACCTACCTGTACATACATAGGTTATCATGCAGGGGTGTTTAGAGGTAGAAAACAAATCCGTCATACGCCCCTAGGAGCAACAGAAAAAATGTCCAGTGTGCATGAGGCATTAAAGTGGTTCTAAAGGCTCAAGGTTTTTACCTTCATGATGCTATGTATGAGGGTAAAAAACCTCCTCTGTGCAGCAGCCCCCCTAATACCTGAGCACCATAACGATCAACCTCGGCTCTCCATCTTCATTGGTTGTCAATCACAGTCAGTGAGCCAAGAAAGAGAGGGGGTGGGGCCAAGCCACGGCTCTCTGTGTAAAGTAGACCACATTTTTTGTACATAGTTACATAGTTAGTCTTGTTGAAAAAAGACACAAGTCCATCTACAGGCGCCAACTGGCAACTTTCGACCCAGGGGGCAAGTACAAACCAGAGGCCCATGGTGCAGCGACTTGGCCCCCCTCCCACCCCCCCCCCCCCCCCCCATCCTCCAGGCCTCCTCTTGACCCCCATTCTAGGCTGAAGCTCCGCTCCAGGTACTCTTTTCTTACTGGCTGAATCCGGGTTCCTGACCTGGCCATCAGCGGGCAGTTAGGGGCAGCTGGGACAGCTCGGCCGGGGCTGCCTGGGGGAGGAGAGTCTCCAGTTGGGCATGGAAATGGCTTCTGCTCAGACATAGTGTACACCATCCATGCTGGGTGGAGGCCTGAGCTCTGTCCTTGTCTTCATCCCGCACTCAGTAGGTCAGCGGTGGGGACATTTTACTTCTCTTCACCAGGAATCCTCTAGGCATGTCTGTGGCAGAAGCAGTGCAGTCTTTTTAGAGGGCATCAGAGCAGCCCAGAGGGCAATTGCCCCCCTGCCCCCTGGCCCAGTCCTCCCCTGAGTGGGGCAAAGCCACCACTCTGTGTGTAAAGAAGACCACTTTTTTTTGTACATAGTCTGGTTGAAAAAAGACACAAGTCCATCTAGTTCTACCAATAAAGGGGGGAGAAAAATTAAAAACCCTTAAGCGCCGGTTCACATAGGAGCGACGCTACTTTCAGGGGCGACCTCCGAGAGCGGACTTCATAACATTGAAGTCTATGGCGGTCGCCTCCTGGTCGCCCCAAAGAAGCTCCGGACCCTTTTTCTAGGTCGGAGCGACTTGTGTCGCTCCTATTAGAACGGGTCCGCAGCTTTCCTATGGGAGGCGACCTGTGAGGCGACCAGGTCGCCTCACAGGTCGCCCTAGTGTGAACCGGGGCTTATACACAATCCTATACCCCCAGTGAATCCAGAGGAAGGCAAAAAAAACCTCAGCAAAGCATAATCCAGTTTGCTACAGCAGGGGAAAAAAATTCCTTCCTGATCCCCCGAGAGGCAATTGGATATTCCCTGGATCAACTAAATGTTACTATGTTTTTTTTTTTTTTTTGGGGGGGGGGGGGTTCTATTAAACTTGCCCTCATAATCACTTTAACCTCTTTTCTTTTTTTTTTAACATAGCACAAATTATATAAATCCACTTTGTGTGCATCTAATTCCATTAAAGACCCGGATATTGCCTTGAAAAAGTAGCAGTGACATCATCACTGTGCAATACGTAGTCAGGGCAGAGAGCAGGGCTGTGGGAGGGGCCTAGCAGGCCCCACCCACTGAAAAAAAACTACAGGAGGAGGGGAAGAGAGAAGACCAGTCACCCTGCACAATTAGAGAGGGCAGAGATGTGGGAGGGGCCCAGCAGACTCCACCCACTACAGGCTTCCTGCAGAAAACGACAGGAGGGGGCGGAGACAAGACCAGTCTCCCTGCACAAGGAGAGAGAGCAGCAGTGAGCGGTCTTTATTACAGGAAGTCTCACACTGGATTACTGCACAGATCTGGAAGAAATACACAAATCTCATTGAGATTCTAGAAGAATCCACGTGATGAATGGGTTTAAATGATATTTATTGATCCCGGATTTCAGCTTTAAGAAATGCATGTCTAGAAATGAAAACCGCAGTCTTAATTCCGCGGTGAATATCACACGCAGACCCCTTGGGGGGCCGAATACCGATTAATAATAAATCAAACAAATTGCACTACATTAAAACAATATGTTTGTTCTATAAACCCCATATTTGCGTAGAGCCGCGGCACGCTGGAATGATTTTTATGTTTCCCCATGAAATCAATTAAAGAGGGTCAGTGAGCAAAGCGCTGGGGGAGGATTCTCAAATGAATGGAGTTTGTAACTATTAATGACGGGGAAGGACAATGTATCATTTATTATCTTCTTGTAATAAGGAAGCGCTGAAATGTGACCGCTTCGGATGGCCTCCACATGTTTCCTTCAGACGCTCGTTGGGTTTGTCCGTCCCCGTTAATGTACCGCAAAAAAAAAAAATGTATTAAACAAAAATGTTTTATGTTTAAGGTATATGAAAAGCCATTTACTAAAATTTCATAAAACGCTTTATTATGGTAAGGGTCCTTTTGGTAGCCTCCCCTGCAGAATAAGGCTAAGGTTATACTCATGTAGGGCTCATGCACACGCCGGTTTGGCTCCTACAGCCTTAAAAAAAAGCCCACCGCCAGCAGCCTGTTAGAATCAATGACAGGCTGAAATACGTGGCCGCTGTGGACTGCCCTGAGCAGTGTTTGCGTTGAGGGCCTTCAGGGACATACGCAGAATTCCTGCATTTGGGACATACACGACATTACCAAAAGTATTGGGACGCCTGCCTTTACACGCACATGAACTTTAATGGCATCCCAGTCTTAAGCTGGATACACACTATACAATTATCTTTAGATTTTTTCCTTTAGATTTACCAAAACCATATAATATGAGGTCAAACCGAAACACTTTCAGTTTGTAAGCATTCAGGCAGACCCTTGCACTATATAGGTAAAAGTAAATCAAACAAGTTGTATAGTGTGTATCCAGCCTAGCCCGTAGGGTTCAATATTGAGTTGGCCCACCCTTTGCAGCTATAACAGCTTCAACTCTTCTGGGAAGGCTGTCCACAAGGTTTAGGAGTGTGTCTATGGGAATGTTTGACCATTCTTCCAGAAGCGCATTTGTGAGGTCAGGCACTGATGTTGGAGAGAAGGCCTGGCTCGCAGTCTCCGCTCAAATTCATCCCAAAGGTGTTCTATCGGGGTTGAGGTCAGGACTCTGTGCTGGCCAGTCAAGTTCCTCCACCCCAAACTCACTCATCCATGTCTTTATGGACGTTGCTTTGTGCACTGGTGTGCAGTCATGTTGGAACATGAAGGGGCCATCCCCAAACTGTTCCCACAAAGTTGGGAGCATAAAACTGTCCAAAATGTCTTGGTATGCCGACGCCTTAAGAGTTCCCTTCACTGGAACTAAGGGGGTCAAGCCCAACCCCTCAAAAACAACCCCACACCATAATCCCCTCTCCACCAAAGTATTTGGACCAGTGCACAAAGTAAGGTCCATAAATACATGGATGAGCGAGT
The DNA here is from genome assembly GCF_965119305.1 of Pelophylax lessonae. Classification (NCBI taxonomy): domain Eukaryota; kingdom Metazoa; phylum Chordata; class Amphibia; order Anura; family Ranidae; genus Pelophylax; species Pelophylax lessonae. Next base: position 16,574,379 of record NC_138775.1, read on the forward strand.
TTGGAGTGAAAGAACTTGACTTGCCTGCACCTCAAACCGATAGAACACCTTTGGGATGAATTAGAGCGGAGACTGCGAGCCAGGCCTTCTCGTCCAACATCATTGCCTAACCTCACAAATGCGCTTCTGGAAGAATGGTGAAACATTCCCATAGACACACTCCTAAACCTTGTGGACAGCCTTCCCAGAAGAGTTGAAGCTGTTATAGCTGCAAAGGGTGGGCCAACTCAGTATTGGACCCTACGGACTAAGACTGGGATGCCTTTTACATTTTATGTGTGTGTAAAGGCAGGCGTCCCAATACTTTCAGTAATATAGTGTATATTCCTGAACAGCCTTCGCGTAGTTCAGCCTATCATTGATTCTGTACGCTTCAGCTGTGCCTCCCTCGTGCCCATAAACACATGTAATACCACAATCCTGTGCATTGTAGGCGGTTTCGACGCAGCCATGGTCACTTGAATGGTTTATGTTTGGCAGCGGTACTGCCTGCAGAACATCTCAGGGGGTAGCATTTTTGCTGCTGCATGTGAATAACCCCCTGCAGCCGCTGTGACTGGTTAAGGGAGAAGCACTAAAATAACACCCTGGGGCCACTGTGTAAGATTACGGGAGAGGGGGTAAAATAGCCCCCTGTGGCCACTGTGTAAGTTTAAGGGGGGGGTGAAAAAATACCCCCTGGTTCCACTGGGTAAGGTTAAGGTGGTGGGGGATGGAAACATAAACTCCTAGGGCCACTAGGCAAGGCTAAGGGGGTGGAAAAAAAAAACCCTGGGGCCACTGTGTAAGGTTACGGGAGAGGCAGTAAAAAAAAAAAAAACCCTACAAATGCTGTGTAAGGTTGGGGGGGGGGGGGGGACAAAAAATTAACCCCCTACAGAAGCTGTGTAAGGTTAAGGGGGGGCAATAAAATAACCCCCTATGGCCAATGTGTAAGGTTAAGGGGGCGGGGGATAACATCCTACAGACGCTATGTAAGGTTAAGGGAGGGGAGGTAAAATAACCCTCTGCGGCCACTATGTAAGGTGAAGGGAGGGAGCGATAAAATAACCCCCACAGACGCTGTGTAAGGTTAAAGGAGGGGCAAAAAAAATAACCCCCCATGGGCGATGTGTAAGGGTATGGGAGAGGTGGCATACTAACCCCCTGTGGAAGGTTAAGGGGGAGGGAAATATCCCCCTACCTACGCTGTATGAGGTAAGGGAGGGGGCAGTAAAAAATAACCCCCTGGGGCCACTGGGTAAGGTTAAGGTGGTGGGGGGTGGAAACATAACCCCCTGGGGCCACTGGGCAAAGTTAAGAGGGGAGGTGGAAAAAAAACCCTAAGGGCACTGTGCAAGGTTAAGGGGGGGGGGGTGGAAACATAGCCCCCTAGGGCCACTGGGTAAGGTTCTACAGACGCTGTGTAAAGTTAAGGGGGGGGCAATAAAATAACCCCCCTGTAGCCAATGTGTAAGGTTAAGGGGGGGGATAACATCCTACAGACGCTATGTCAGGTTAAGGGAGGAGAGGTAAAATAACCCCCTACAGACGCTGTGTAAGGTTCAGGGAGGGGCAGAAAAATAACACCCCCATGGGCGATGTGTAAGGGTACGGGAGAGGTGGTAAAATAACCCCCTGTGGAAGGTTAAGAGGAAGGGAAATAACCCTCTACAGATGCTGTGTAAGGTTAAGGGAGGGGCAGAAAAAAAAAAAAAAAACCTGCGGCCACTGTGTAAGGTGAAGGGAAGGGTGATAAATAACCCCCAAGATGACCTGGGCTCAGAGGAAGTGGGCTGAATGATGCGGCCCCATTAATCGGTTGCGTGGGCCCCTCCCACTATCACCGACGTCACCACGTACAATGCAGGACCATCGATCTCCCACCTTCTGTATGATCCCTGGGGTGGCCGATGACACCCTGTATATAAGACTTTTTTGTAGAATCCACTTTTTGTGTGAAATGTTTTATTGCAGAGTTTTATTATCCTTTCTGTACAGAGAAGTGGAGATTTCAGATATATATCTTTAATAAACTCAGTTCTTTCAGACCGGCCTGCTGTGTGAATTATTAGTGGTTTATGTTTTTGTGTATGAAGCCATGGATCCTCCGCCGTCCCCTGACAACTCGAAAGGAAAACTCGTAGAAAAGGTAAAAGCAGAAATACTGCTCTGAAATAATTGGGCCCCATACCAGGAGGCCGGGGAATGTGCACAGCCGAGTCCATATATAGAGAACCGAGAGACCAAGGCTGCCATTGGTAAACCCTCCTTAAGTGCCTCTTGTCATGCTGACCCAAAGGCTTCAATGCTTAGTGAGTGATGGACCTGGGGTGATTATACAGACTGGGGAATTGGTATTCCCTGGCAGTAAATTAAAACACATCCAAGCAACTAGCATTTTCAGAAGGAGGTTGGCAATCCTACGTACTTATAGCGGAGCTCCAGCCCAAAAAGGTAAGCTCCACTTGTTTGCACCTTCCACTAACACGTTTGGCACTTTTTTGGGGGAGCGGGCACCTGGTTTCGACAGGTACCCCGTTCCCACTTCCTGGTAAGGTCACTGCATGGCGATCTACCTTATGTCGGCCCCTCCTCCATCCCCCGCTGCCTTCTGGGACCTGTGTGTGTCCCAGAAGATTGCGGGACCATTCAGAAAGCGCAGCACGACTCACACATACACAGTAGGAAACCGGGTACCCTTACCTGCAATACCAGTGCCCAGACCCAAAGGCTTGGGGTGCCGACATTGTGGGATCCCTAGACAGATACAGTGAGGGAAAAATGTAACGGAACCACGACCCACACTGTGCTTGTGGGCTTCTGTCAGTGTACGGCTTCCTTCAGTCTTTAACACAGATATCAAATATTCCAGCCGCCCCCCATACAAAGCTAGCAGACAACTTAGCTTGTCCTGGAACCTTCTGCTTTATTGAACAATGCACACAGTTTAAATACAACATGGACATCCCTCTTCTGATCAGATTACCACACACAGGTCAGGAGTTGCCTGATTACATTATCATATGCAGATGAAATTGTATACAGAAATATAATTAACCTGAACTAATTATCTAGCCATCTGGACAGAAACAATATGTGAGTTCATTAACAATTAACAATGGGACAGACATGTTTACCAGAATACACATCACACCTCAATACACAGACAATAGGAAAAGTCCACCAGTGACAGACTGTCTGTCTCTGACACTGAAGTACAATACACATTATAATAAGTGTAAACACAGAACCCACTTGAAGCAATCCAAACCATATTAACAGTGTCCATTAAGTATCTGTGGACTTACTGTGGACACAGCCAGCAAGGGAACCTCCATAGTAAGTCTATGAGTGACGTCACTTCCTATTCATTTCCCAGCCGTTATCGGCTGTATCCTCTGCAAAGCTTCCGCCGCTGGAGACCGGATCGGATCGGCTTCAAAAAAGGTATACAGTATATACTGATTTTTTCTTTACAGGGCTGGATAGGTTAGTATTGGAACGTGGAGGTCTATAGATGCAGGGATTTTAGTTTTAGAGTGGACCAACACTTTAATCTTTTGATCGCCCCAGATGTTTAACCCCTTCCCAGCCAGTGTCATTAGTACAGTGACAGTGCATATTTTTAGCACTGATCACTGTATTAGCGTCACTGGTCCCCACAAAGTGTCAGCTAGTGTCAGATTGTCCACCGCAGTTCCGCTATAAGTCGCTTAATGCCCCCATTACTAGAATTAAAAAAAAAAAAATTCAGTATGTCCCCTAGTTTGTCTACCTTTATAACTTTTCACAGACCATTTAACCACTTTGCCACTGCTCACTGGAGCTCTACTGCGGCAAAGTGGTTCGTTATCGTCTGGCGACGTAGAACTACGTCGCCAGACACTTCGCTTTCTCGGCGGCGCGCGCACGCCGCCGGAGGCTCGCTCCCGCTGTATTCAGTCACAGCGGGAGTCGGGCCAGGGGAGAAGCAGCGGCGATCGCCGCTGCTCTTCCCCGATCGTAGGGGAATCGAGTCTGGAGATCTGCCCGCCTGTGTAAACAAAACGGGCGGATCTCCTAAGTGACAGGCAGGGTCAGATTGCAGGGTTCAGCATAGCTGAACCCTGCGATCTGTCCCTGTGTCACTCAGTCACCTCCCCCCACACACGTCAGTAAGCACCAGGCACACATTAACCCCTCCCTCTCCAATAAAATTAACCCCTTCCCTGCCAGTGTCATTTTTACAGTAACAGTGCATATGTATAGCACTGATTACTGCAGTAATGTCACTGGTACCCCCAAAAGTGTCAAAAATGTCAGTCAAGGGTCCAATCTGTCCGCCGCAATGTCACAGTCCCGCAAAAAAAATCGCAGATCGCCGCCATTACTCGTTAAAAAAAAAAACACCAAAAATGACAGAAATCTTTCCCTTAGTTAGTAAATGCAATAACTTTTGCGCAAACCAATCAAAATACGCTTATTGTGATTTTTTTTACCAAACATAGGTAGCAGAAAACAAATTGGCCAAAAATTTAAAAAAAATTTTGATTTTTACATTTTTTTGGGGGGGGGGAATTTCGTATAAAAAAAAGGGGAAAAATATTGTTATTTTTTCAAAATTTACGCTCTTTTTTTGTTTATAGCGCAAAAAGTAAAAATCGCACAGGTGATCAAATACCACCAAAAGAAAGTTCTGTTTGTGGGAAAAAAAGGATGTAAATTCGTTTGGGTACGGCATTGCATGACCGCGCAATTGTCAGTTAAAGTCGCACAGTGCCGAATCGCAAAAAGTGGCCCAGATGTAAGACAGCAAAATCCTCCGGTGGTAAAGTGGTTATTATACGACTATTGGGATTTTTTTTTTTTACCAAAAATTTGTAGCAGAATACATACTGGCCTAATCTGATGAAGAAATTTGATTTTTTTCATTTTTTTTTTTCATTGGATGTGTTTTATAGCAGAAATAAAAAAAATATTGTTTTTTTTTTTTCAAAAATTGTCTGTTTTTTTTTTGTCTATATTGGAAAAAAAAAAAATCGGACAGGTGATCAAATACCACTAAAAGAAAGCTCTATTTGTGGGGGAAAAAAAGGACATCAATTTTTTTGGGTACAGTGTTGTGTAACCACGCAATTGTCACTTAAAGTAAAACAGTGCCAAAAAGCAAAAAAATGGCCTGGTCATGAAGGGGGGATAAATCTTCCGGAGCTCAAGTTATTAAAAATGTTTTTTCTGCTTTCTCTGTCCCCACTGTGGGGTTTTTCCTTCACTTCCTGTATCTGTGACCCCCCTGTCTCTAGGACAGGAAATGGGGTGAGACCATAGACCAAAGTAACAAGTTGACAGAGGGTTCTGTACAAAAAAACAAAAGTAAGAAATGACATTTGCACTGTAAATGAATCATTTTATGTCTTAGCGGGATGGTTCCTTTATTTGAAGGACTCTCACGATGTGCAAGCAGAGCATGGCAGGCGGGCGGCTTGTCTGGGCCAGTTTATGTATTTCCATTCCGGTTCTGTTCATGATCCATTAAGTCAGATTCCTCTACAAACTCAATAACCTGGAAAATCGCTGACAGTGCGTTTATTGATGTCATCGCTGATGTGACAACGGCAGGAGGTGATAATTAATTTTTCTTCCAGCAATACAGCCATAGAATGCCAACTATGACATCCTACACCTTCCACGGAGCAACACCATCTGTAGGTTCCTAGAAATCTGAACTCCAGGAAATCATTTAAATACATATACAGTATCTCACAAAAGTAAGTACACCCCTTAGTGACAATGTCCAATTTGGGCCCAAAGTGTCAATATTTTGTGTGGCCATCATTATTTTCCAGCACTGCCTTAACCCTCTTGGGCATGGAGTTCACCAGAGCTTCACAGGTTACCACTGGAGTCCTCTTCCACTCCTCCATGACGACATCACGGAGCTGGTGGATGTTAGAGACCTTGCGGTCCTCCACCTTCCATTTGAGGATGCCCCACAGATGCTCAATAGGTTTTAGGTCTGGAGACATGCTTGGCCAGTCCATCACCTTTACCCTCAGCTTCTTTAGCAAGGCAGTGGTAATCTTGGAGGTGTGTTTGGGGTCGTTATCATGTTGAAATACTGCCCTGCGGCCCAGTCTCTGAAGGGAGGGGGTCATGCTCTGCTTCAGTATGTCACAGTACATGTTGGCATCCATGGTTCCCTCAATGAACTGTAGCTCCCCAGTGCCGGCAGGTGATAGGTAGTGCCCCCTCTATACCCCCTATATGACACCAACAATGGGACTTCTTTAGCAAGACAGTGGTCATGTTTGGGGTCGTTATCATGTTGGAATACTGCCCTGCGGCCCAGTCTCCGAAGGGAGGGGATCATGCTCATGCTCTGCTTCCGCTCCTCCATGACGTCATCACGGAGCTGGTGGATGTTAGAGACATTGCGCTCCTCCACCTTTCATTTGAGGATGCCCCACAGATGCTCAGTAGTGTTTAGGTCTGGAGACATGCATTGCCACTTCGTCACCTTTACCCTCAGCTTCTTTAGCAAGGCAGTGGTCCTCTTGGAGGTGTGTTTGGGGTCATTATCATGTTGGAATATTGCCCTTCGGCCCAGTCTCTGAAGGGAGGGGATCATGCTCTGCTTCAGTATGTCACAGTACATGTTGGCATTCATGGTTCCCTCAATGAACTGTAGCTCCCCAGTGCCGGCAGGTGATAGGTAGTGCCCCCTCCATACCCCCTATATGACACCAACAATGGGACTCTATTCCACCGACACCAACATTGGGACATAATTCCTGTTTCTGACACCAATGATGAGGCACTATTCCTCCTCCTAATACCAAAGATGCATTATTTACTCCCACTGATGTCAGGACATTTTCTTCTCCCACCGGTCACAGTCCGGCCCCCCTAAAGTCTGGAGGACAGTACACTAGTCCTTTGTTTATAAGGTTTGGAGACCCCTGATCTACAACATTAGCCAGCGTACAATATGGCCGACTGCCCTTTACCATACCGGGCCCCCTGATTGCTGACACATTCCTTATTGCTGTGGGAATACTGGAAGCTGAAAATTCTCAGATCGGCCCTGAAATAATTATATTTCATGAAATGGAACATCTGATTTATATCAACACCAGAGACAGCGATCCCCCCCTCACCGTACACAGCGCGGCCACGTCTGACGTCAATGATCGCTCGCCACAGTATATTTGCATTACGGCACATAATGATTTTCCTGTCTCATGTGGTTTGTGTCCTGTGGGTGGATAATACGGACCCTGAAAATATACGGGTCTCCCAGTCTCTGGTCCCACTTATTGACCCATGGGTACACGTGGATCTGAGTCATCGATCAGATGCAGAGAGAGGCAGAGCACGCCAAATGTCCCTGGAACACAGAGGAGTTTACGCTCTCTGTAAGTTTCCTGAATAAAAGGGATATGTTTAAAAAAGAACAAAAATAAGTATCAAGAAAATATAAATAAATAATAATAATTACATACTAGTAATAAAAATAAGAAAAATAAATAAATAGATTATTATTATTATTATTATTAATGTTTATTTTATGTATTATTTAGTTTATTATTATTTTATATATTTTTTTTACTATTACTCTATAATAATAATAATATTAAATTAATAATAATAATAATAATAATAATAATACTAATAAAAATTAGACAAAATAAAATAAAAAAGTAATAATCATAATAATAATAATAATAATATTTAATATTAATATAATATATATATATATATATATGATAAAAATAAATAGTAAAATAAACAAATAAGAACAAATAAGAATAATAATATAATAATAAATATTGCATTATTATTATTTTTATTCAATGTTTATTTTATGTATTTACTTATTTTATTAATAATTGTAACTTATTTTTACTATTAATATGTAATAATAATAATAATAATACATTATTATTATTTATTCTATTTTATATGTTATTGTATTATTATTTTTTCTAATTTTTATATAATAATAATTAAATAATAATAATTTAATAATAAAAAAAGGAGTAGTAATCTTAATATTGATAATAATTATATATATATATATATACATATATATATATATATATATATATATATATATATATATATATATATAATATATAAATAAATGAAATAGAATAAATAATAATAATAAACTATTTATTATTATTATTATGGTTATTATTATTACTACATAATATTAATAATAAAAATAAGATAAAAATAAATTAAAAAAATAATTTAATAAAATAGAATAAATAATAATAATAATAGTAATAAATAGTTTATTATTTTTATTGTAGCACCCTCCTATGTAGGTGCTAGAAAGAGAGAGTAAAGTTTTGTTTCCTGTCTGCTTACCAGAAGGATTGCAGATAAATCTATATTGTTCTCTGCTAATGAGGTCTGCTCATGGTGCAACCCAGCTTGTCTGGGGGTATAGAGGGGCACTATCTATCATAGGAGGGTATAGAGGGGGCAATACCCATTATAGGGGTATAGAGATAGAGGGGACACTGTTCATCATAGGGGGTCTAGAGGGGGCACTACCTACCATGAGGGGGTATAGAGGGGGCACTACCCATCATAGGGGTATAGAGGGGGCACTACCTATCATAGGGGAGTATAGAGGGGGCACTACCTATCATAGGGGGTATAGAGTGGGGATTACCTATCATAGGGGTGCATAGAGGGGCTCTACTTCTAATGGGGTGGTATAGAGGGGGCACTACCCATCATAGGGGGTATGGAAAGGGCACTACCCATCATAGGTGGCATAGAGAGGGCACTACCCATCATGAGGGGGTATATAGGGGGCACTACTCATCATGGGGTATTAAGGAAGCACTATCTATTATAGGGGGTATAGAGGGGCACTACATATCACATGGGGGTCTAGAGGCAGTACTACCCATCATAGGGGTCTAGAGGCAGTACTACTCATCATAGGGGTCTAGAGGGGGCACTACCTATTATGGGGAGAACTACCTATCATAGGGGGGTATAGAGGGGCACTACCTATCATAGGGGGTATAAGGGGGGCACTACACATCATTGGGGGGTATAGAGGGATCACTATCTATCATAGGGGGTATAGAGGAGCACTACTTATCATAGGGGGTATAGAGGGGGCACTACCTATCATAGGGGGATATAGGGGGATCACTTCCCATCATAGCGGGCATTAGAGGGAAACTACCTATCATAGGGGGCTATAGAGGGGCACTACCTATATCAGGGGGGTGTAGAGGGGGCACTACCCATCTAGGGGATATAGAGGGGCACTACCTATAATAGGGGGGTTTATAGGGGGCACAACCCATCATGGGGGGGGGTATAAAGGGGGCACAACCCATCATAGGGAGGCCTAGAGGGGGCACTACCTATCATATGGGGGTATTCTTGAGTCTTGCCTAGGGCGCAAAATAATCTAGCACCAGCCCTGGCAGCCACCACGTCTCATTGTCACTGCATGATGCCGGGTCCACCAGCCGGGATTCACACAGACCCAGAATTGCACAGTGACGTTATAGGATCTTGCTGCACTGATTGTGAAAAGTGCCGGACTGACCAGGGGGAAAACAAAAGGCACCCATATGATGAGGAAGGTGCCGCTTGTCATACAGCCCCCCCCATTATAAAATCACTACACCTGGGACATCCCCCCCCCCCCCCATTATCCCAGCCCCTAAATGTTCTTGTCTTGCAGATGATTACATTTGGAAATGAGTTTATTTCTTGGCTGGGAACTCACCGCCGTCTCCTTTGTGATGCTATTTATAATTAAGCTGCAGCAAGCGGCGGCTCCATAAAAGCGTTTGTGCAGATTGTGGTGGCTCAGCGGGGGGCGACTTCCAAAACTGTTTGCTTTGGAAACGAACGATCTGCTGGCTGCTCACTCAGCATGCCCATACCGCTATTCATCAATGATTAACCACCCTGGCTTCCTGAAATATTTACATTATATTACCAAAAGTATTGGGACGCCTGCCGTTACACACACATGAACTTTAATGGCATCCCAGTCTTAGTCCGTAGGGTTCAATATTGAGTTGGCCCACCCTTTGCAGCTATAACAGCTTCAACTCTTCTGAAGGCTGTCCACAAAGTTTAGGAGTGTGTCTATGGGAATTTTTGACCATTCTTCCAGAAGCGCATTTGTGAGGCCAGGCACTGATGTTGGACGAGGGTTTCCGACCTGGCCAGCAGGGAGTGGTTGGAGGGAGCTGGGACAGCTCGGTTTGGGCTGGCCAGGGGAGAAGAGCAGTGGTGGGATTCAAACATTTTAGTAACCAGCTCCGACTTTCCCAGCAGAATGACCAGCGTGCCCCCTTTTAATGCAGAGAGACCAGCGTGCCCCCTTTCAATGCAGAGAGACCAGCGTGTCCCCTTTCAATGCAGAGAGACCAGCGTGCCCCCTTTCAATGCAGAGAGACCAGTGTGCCCCCCCTTTCAATGCACAGTGACCAGAGCAGCGTGCCTCCCTTTCAATGCATAGAGACCAGCGTGCCCACAGCATTGCCCCAATCATTGCAGAGTGTCCACAGCATTGCCCCCAATCATTGCAGAGTGGCCACAGCATTGCCCCCAATCATTGCAGAGTGCCCACAGCATTGCCCCCAATAATTGCAGAGTGCCCACAGCATTGCCCCCAATAATTGCAGAGCACCACAGCATTGCCCCCAATCATTGCAGAGTGCCCACAGCAATGCCCCCAATCATTGCAGAGTGCCACAGCATTGCCCACAATCATTGCAGAGTGCCCACAGCATTGCCCCCAATAATTGCAAAGCACCACAGCATTGCCCCCAATAATTGCAGAGTGCCCACAGCATTGCCCCCAATAATTGCAGAGCGCCACAGCATTGCCCCCAATGATCATTGCAGAGTGCCCACAGCATTGCCCCCAATGATCATTGCAGAGCGCCCACAGCATTGCCCCCAATAATTGCAGAGTGTCCACAGCATTGCCCCCAACCATTGCAGAGCGCCACAGCATTGCCCCCAATGATCATTGCAGATTGCCCACAGCATTGCCCGCAATCATTGCAGAGTGCCAGCGTTCCTCCCGCGAGACCCCTTTACTTACCTCACGGACGGTCATCACAGCAGCTTCTCTTCGGTCGCCTGCTCCCCGCGTCTCCTCAGTCCTCCCGCCTCCTCGGCCAATGGCACGGCGTTTGCCTTTTGGCCAATCAGGAAGCAGGAGGACCCACTCCCTGATTGGCCAGGAGGAGGATCCATGTGACAATAGCGAATTTTCATTCGCTATTGTCACAGAATGGGCGGGTCGGGCGCACTGCTCTGCTGCTCCCTGGCCGCCAGCTTAGAGGGATTCAGCCGGTTCTGCGAACTTGCAGAAAGTTTGCAACCGGTTCCATAGAACCGGTGCGAACCGGCTGAATCCCACCACTGGAGAAGAGCCTCCAGTGGGGCATGGAACTGGCCTCTGCTCAGACACAGTTTACACCATCCATGCTGGGGGTAGGTCTGCGCTCTGTCCTTTTCTTCATCCCGCACTCAGTAGGTCAGTGGCGGTGATTTTTTACTTCCCTCCACCGGGAATCCTTTAGACATGTCTGTGGCAGAAGCAGTGCAGCCTTTATATGGGGAATCAGAGCGGCCCAGGGGGCAATTGCTCCCCTACCCCTTGGCCCAGTCCTCCCCTGTCTGTTGCTGACCTCTCCTGTTGAGAATACCGGAGCTCTAGCTGTCATTGTGATCCTCTAGCTTCATTACTTTTTAGGTCACTGATTTCGGACAGGTAGAAAGGTCGGACGTTCTGATTCGACTTTTTAGATCTCCATACCTGTCCCACTTCAATGTCCTGAAACCAGAGACTACCCATCATAGAGGGTATAGAGGGGGCAATAGCTATCATAGGCCAGGTTGGCATTAGTAGTGTGTGTGTGTATTTTTGCATTGCGGTAACCAGTGGTGTACCTAGGTTACACTCAGGGCCAATAATTGTTTTGGACACCCTCCTAAAAAAATGTCCCGAAGTCATAAATTGGCGCACCAAATTTTGAGTCAAATTGCACTAACGATGGGAATTAGGCGTGGTTATATCAAACCTGAGCCTTCTCCCCCTATACACAGCACACATATGCCACAGTTTTTTTACCCCCCCCCCCCAAAGCCATATCCTCTAATATCTCTAAATCTCCCCTCTAGGCCCCCCCCCTCCGCCACAGCACACCAGTACAGCCCACTCAGGACAGTCACCCTCAAATACAAATCCAGCACAGACCCCTCAGTACAGCCCCGCCCCCACCACACAGCATCCCAGTACAGATCCCCAATTTAAACACCCCCCACTTAGTACAGACTCCATATGACAGTCACCCATCAGTACAGAAACCCCCTCCACAGTACAGACCCTGCCCCTTAGGACAGTCACCTACCTCCAGTACAATCTCCCCTCCCCAGTATAGACCCCTCAGAACATTCTCCCCCAGTACAGACGCCCCCTCCCCACACACACACACAGTATAGACCCCTCAGGACAATTACCCCTCCCCAGTAGAGATCCCCCCGGGAGAGACTCCCCTCACCAGTACAGACCCCTAAAAACAGCCCCCCCAGTACAGACTTCCCTCTCCAGTACAAACCCCTCAGAATAGTTACCCCCTAGTACAGGCTCCCCTCCCCAGTACAGACCCCTCAGAACAGTATCCACCAGTACATACTTTCCTTCCCAGCACAGACCCCTCAGAACATTAACCCCCTAGTACAGACTCCGTTCCCCAGTACAGACCCCCTGGACTGATGACAACCCCCCCCCCCCCCCCCGGCCAAGTACAGACCCCTCAGAAAAATCTCCCTTCCCCAGTACAGACTTCCCTCCCCAGTACAGGCCCCTCAGGACAGTAATTCCCTAGTATAAACTCCCCTCCCCAGTAACAACCCCTTGGAATAGTCTACCCCCAGTACAGAATTCCCTACCAAGTACAGACTCCTCCTCACTACAGACCCCTCAGAACAGTCACCCCCCCAGTACAGGCCCCTCAGGATAGTCACCCCTTCCCAGTACAGACCCCCTCCCAGGACTGAACACCCTCCCCAGTACAGACCCCTCAGAACAGTTATCCCCCCAGTACAGACTCCCTTCCCCAGTACAGAGCCCTCAAAACTGTCACTCCTCCTCAGAACAGTCACTTCCCAGTATAGACTCCCCTCCCCAGTAACAACCCCTGAGAACAGTCCCCCCCCCCCCCCCCCCCGTACAGACTTCTCTCCTCAGTACAGACCCCTGAGAGTAGACACCCCCCCCAGTACAGACCTTTCAGAACAGTCACTCCCCAGTATAGACTCCCCTCCCCAGTAACAACCCCTGAGTACAGACTTCTCTCCTCAGTACAGACCCCCAAGAGTAGTCACCCCCCCAGTACAGACCCCTCAGAATAGTCATCCCACCCCAGTGACCCCCCCCCCCCTCCCCGGGCTGACTTCCCTCCCAAGTACAGACAGCTCAGAACATTCAGGTCACTCACCCACGCCCAGTACAGACACCCCAGGACAAATGACAGACCCCCCCCAGTACAGACCCCTCAGACCAGTCATCCCCCCTAGTAAAATCTCTCCTCCCCAGTACAGACCCCTTGGGACTATCTCTCACCCCCAGCACAGACCCCTCAAAAATGGACCCTGAAGGAAATATCAGTATGAATGCAAATCAGTTCCGCTCATAGGTAGACACAATAGAAGCAATTTGATAAGATTATATTTTTCAAAAAGAGGTGAAATGCCTGATCGGCAGGCTGACAGGTGAGTGGAAAAACTTTAAAAAACAATCAAATTAAACAAATTCCATATTTTTTGATTTTTCACTCAAATTACACAAAAAGACAGAGAAAAGCTATAGGAACATTTTTTTTTCTCTCAAAAGCTTATTAGTGGAAAATGGTTAAAAAAAAGCTTATAAAATGAAAATCTGAATGAATCTTTGCAGTTTTTGCTGTCCCCTCCATCTGGTGCGATCTCTGGTCTTCGCGGTGCAGTTTGCACGGCAGTCAGTTTTTCTGCAGGGTAACTTTGATGGCGCTGAAGACCTTTCCCAAGGCTTCAAAAATCGGGTCGCAGAAGGTGCGGATGCAGAGAGAAAACGTCCTGCTGACGCACTGGATCTCGATCAGGTAGCTCTTGACACACGGCACCACCGTCCAGATGTGACAGAAGGAGATCAGAGCGAAGAGGACCCCCCAGATGATGGACAGGGGTATGCCAATCAGAGCCGAGAGCAGCCGGTAACACCAGTACTTTGTGATGGTGAACGTGGTGTAACTGGCTTTCCAGACGCCATCGAAGCTGTGAACGCCGTACGGTTCTGCAATGACATCTTCAAAATCTACCTGAAAGAGAAAAATCACATAAACTGATCACCTATACATTCAATTTCAACAAACAAAAGTCAAATATAATCTAGTATAGAGTGACCAGATGTCCCTGGTTGCCGGAGGCAGACCTGATTTCAGACAGTTGTCCCTGGGGAAAAAGTTTCCCCGGAATTGTCCTCAGTTGGCATCTGATGGTGTCCCTGGTTTATGGGCTGTGGTATAATCTGCCTGGCAACATTTTACTTGGGAGATACGTGGGAGGTATATGCTTTGCCTACTTTTGACCTCTTCACTCCTTGCATTAATTACTCATAACCTCTGTACTCTGTGCATTACTTACTCCTGACCTCTTCACTCCGTGCATTAGTTACTCCTGACCCCTGCATCCTGTGCATTACTTACTCCTGACCTCTTCACTCTGTGCATTAGTTACTCATGACCCCTGCATCCTGTGCATTACTTACTCCTGACCTCTTCACTCTGTGCATTAGTTACTCCTGAACTCTGCATCCTGTGCATTACTTACTCCTGACCTTTTCACTCTGTGCATTAGTTACTCCTGAACCAGGGGCGTAACTACAGGGGTTGCAGGGGTTGCAATCGCTACCGGGCCCCATGCTCCAGGGGGCCCGGTAGCAAACCAGTGGGTGAACTTCCAGGATCGCAAAGGTCACACTTGCAACTGGACCCTGGCATTGCACCACTGTGGGGAGGCCCCAAGATTGCAGGAAGGGGGCCCACAAGATTGCAGGAAGGGGGCCCACTTCAGAACTTGTGAAAGAATCCTGCTGCGGGACCGTAATAAAAGGCCATGCAACAAGTGTAAAGAGCCCCAGGATTAGTGGGAAGAGCCCTGGGCTTGAAGGTAAGGGCCCCCGGCCAGGGGTCTGGGGGGCCCTTCATGGTTTCTTGCATCAGGGCCCTGAAGGTTCTAGTTACGCCTCTGTCCTGAACCCTGCATCCTGTGCATTACTTACTCCTGACCTCTTCACTCTGTGAATTAGTTACTCCTGAACCCTGCATCCTTTGCATTACTTATTCCTGACCTCTTCACTCTGTGTAATACCTACTCCTGATCTTTTAATTTGTGTTTCACTTACTCCTGGCCCCTGCACCCTGTGCATTATGCACTCCTGACCCAGAGAAGAGTATGCTCAAAATGTATTTAACCATACCTCTTTTAGGTCCCTCCCACTGTTAGCACAATCTGGCCAGAAACACCATTTGGCTATTAACCCCCTCCCTTGCCCCACCCATTAAATGCAGGTGTGGTCAGGAAGGTGTCACCAGACTCAACTTCGATATTCTGATCACCTTAATCTGGTTTAACATTATTAGAGAGGGATCAAGGGCCCAGCAGACTCCACCTTAGGGCCTGCTTTTCTTCAGCAGGGACAGGGAAGATGGTTAAATTGATGGGAAGATGGATGGAGCCAAATACAGAACCATTCTGGAAGAAAACCTGATGGGAGTCTGCAAAAGACCTGAGACTGGGACGGAGATTTATTTGTCTTCCAACAAGACAATGATCCAAAACATAAAGCAAAATCTACAATGGAATGGTTCACAAATAAACATATCCAGGTGTTAGAATGGCCAAGTCAAAGTCCCACCCCTGAATCCAATCGAGAATCTGTGGAAAGAACTGAAAACTGCTGTTCACAAACGCTCTCCATCCAACCTCACTGAGCTCGAACTGTTTTGCAAGGAGGAATGGGCAAAAATTTCAGTCTCTCGATGTGCAAAACTGATAGAGACATACCCCAAGCGACTTACAGCTGTAATCGCAGCAAAAGGTGGCGCTACAAAGTATTAACTTAAGGGGGCTGAATAATTTTGCACGCCCAATTTTCAGTTTTTTATTTGTTAAAAAAGTTTGAAATATCCAATAAATTTCGTTCCACTTCATGATTGTGTCCCACTTGTTGTTGATTCTTCACAAAAAATTACAGTTTTATATCTTTTTGTTTGAAGCCTGAAATGTGGCAAAAGGTCGAAAAGTTCAAGGGGGCCAAATACTTTCGTAAGGCACTGTATATGGAATTCCTCTCTTATATGCAGTTTTATGAGTTTTGTTTTTAAAACAAAACCTTCAGAATTTGAAGAAATTAGGGTAGAATTTCACCCCACCGCACATTTCTACTTCCCAGCATTCTAAAGAATTTATTTGGGTATTAAAGACTCTAAGATTTATTTTTATGAATCATTGAATTCGGGAGTAGCTCCAAGCGGGAGCAGATGTGACTTGTAAGTGGCGTCAGATTGATGGCCGTTGCGGTATAAGGCGTCAGGTTCGCTGTTCTATGGCACAGAGGAACAGTAAGGGAAAACCTGTGTTGATGGACGGTTATTGCTGTAGGTTATTGCTGTATATTTGTATTGGAAACATCTGTATGTAATGTTCTCCCTTCTAGATTGCAGGTGCACCTTTCTGTTCTGTCCGCCTGGCAGTGATAAAACGCCGGCCCAGTACAATCCAGATGGAATGTAGTCATACTGCCTCCATCATGGCCCTGTGCCAGGCACAGCCTCAATCACCAGGATTGTTCTGATAATCAAAGATGTGGAAGGAGGTGAGATGGGCCAATCAGATCGGATGCGATACACAGCAAATAATCATGTCATTACCAGATGGGGGAATCCTGTATGAGCATCAAAGCCAGAATACATCCCTATAATATAAACAGAAAGAGAGAGAGGAGGGGGGGGGTGGAGAGAGAGAGAGAGAGGGGGGAAAGAGAGAGACAGAGAGGGGGAAGAGAAAGGGGGAAGAGAGAGAGAGGGGGGAGCAAGAGAGAGATAGAGGGAGGAGTGAGAGAGGAGAGCGGAGGGAAGAGAGAGAGGGGGGAGAGAGAGGAGAGAGAGGGGGGGGGGAGAGAGAGGGGGGGAGTGGAGAGAGAAAGGGAGGTAAGAGATAGAGGGTGGGAAGAGAGAGAGAGAGAGAGGTAAAGGGAAGAAAGAGGGAAGAGAGAGAGGGGGGAGAGAGGGAAGAGAGAGAGAGTGGGAGAGAGAGGGGGGGAGACAGAGGGGGAGAGAGAGAGAGGGGGGGAGACAGAGGGGGGGAAGAGAGAGAGAGAGGAAGAGAGAGAGGGGGGAAGAGAGAGAGGGAGAGAGAGAGATGGGGAAGAGGGAGAGAGAGAGGGGGGAGAGAGAGAGGGGAAGAGAAAGAGAGAGAGGGGGGAGAGAGAGGAGAAGACAGAGAGGGAAGAGAGAGACAGAGAAAGAGAGGAAAGAAGAAAAAGCTGGAGGGATGCCAAGGGAGAAAAAAAAGAGAAAAAGAAAGGGGGGGGGGGGAAGAGAGAGAGAGAAAAAAGGAGAGAGAGAGAAAGAGAAGAGAAGAAAGAGCTGCAGGGATGTAGAGAAATAAAGAAAGAGAGAAACAGACTTGGAGAAAAAGAGAGAAAGAAAGAAAGAACTGGAGGGATGCAGCGGGAGAAAGTATATGAAAGAGTGACATGGGAAGAAAGAAAGAGATCAAGAAAGAAAGAGAGAGAAGAGAAAGAAAGAACAAACTGGGGGGGGGGGGATGCTGAGATAGAAAGAAAGAGAAGAAGAGAGAGAGAGAAGGGAAGGAAACAAGGAAAGAAACAAGGAAAGAAAGAAAGAAAGAAAGAAAGAAAGAAAGAAAGAAAGAAAGAAAGAAAGAAAGAAAGAAAGAAAGAAAGAAAGAAAGAAAGAAGAGGGAGAAAGTTTGAGAAAAAGAGAGATACGGGGAGAAAGAAAAAGAGCGAGAAATAAAGAAAAATAAATATAGAGCTGGGGGGGGGGATGGATGCTGAAATAGAAAGTAAGAGATGAAGAGAGGCAGGGAGAAAAAGAAAGAGAGAGAAAGAAAGATATAGAAAAAGCTGGAGGGACGTAGAGGGAGAAAGAAAGAAAGAAAGAAAGAAAGAAAGAAAGAAAGAAAGAAAGAAAGAAAGAAAGAAAGAAAGAAAGAAAGAAAGAAAGAAAGAAAGAATGCTCAAAATGTATTTAACCATACCTCTTTTAGGTCCCTCCCACTGTTAGCACAATCTGGCCAGAAACACCATTTGGCTATTAACCCCTCCCTTGCCCCACCCATTAAATGCAGGTGTGGTCAGGAAGGTGTCACCAGACTCAACTTCGATATTCTGATCACCTTAATCTGGTTTAACATTATTAGAGAGGGATCAAGGGCCCAGCAGACTCCACCTTAGGGCCTGCTTTTCTTCAGCAGGGACAGGGAAGAAGGTTAAAATTGATGGGAAGATGGATGGAGCCAAATACAGAACCATTCTGGAAGAAAACCTGATGGAGTCTGCAAAAGACCTGAGACTGAGAGAGGCAGGGAGAAAAAGAAAGAGAGAGAAAGAAAGATATAGAAAAAGCTGGAGGGACGTAGAGGGAGAAAGAAAGAAAGAAAGAAAGAAAGAAAGAAAGAAAGAAAGAAAGAAAGAAAGAAAGAAAGAAAGAAAGAAAGAAAGAAAGAAAGAAAGAAAGAAAGAAAGAAAGAAAGAAGAGTATGCTCAAAATGTATTTAACCATTTAACCAAGAAAGAAAGAAAGAAAGAAAGAAAGAAAGAAAGAAAGAAAGAAAGAAAGAAAGAAAGAGAGAAAGAAAGGGCCGGGAGAATGCTGAGATAGAAAGTAAGAGAAGAAGAGAGACAGGGAGAGAGAGAAAGAGAGACATGGGGAGAAAAGAAAGATCCTATGATTGGAAGATTTATTATTTGCAATCATTTTGTCTAGTTTTATCCTCAATCATTTCTGGAAGCAAATCCCTGACAAAGGAATTCAGAGCCCCTAAAATGCACCGGACAATTATGAATAAGCACAGTATTCTTGTGTGAAACGCGTCAACCATCTGTATTTGCTTCTGTCCAGTGTGGGTCACTTTGGAATTTCAATAAATGGACTCAGGTTTAGGCAGCCATTTCTTTCTTTGATACCAGTTTTATGGAAGCGAGTCAGGGCTTGCACCCCTTCATGGAGCCCAATCACTTCACCTGGAGCAGCGTTCTCCTTGTTTCTCTGCAGTAAGGATACACTATATTACCAAAAGTATTGGGACGCCTGCCTTTACACGCACATGAACTTTAATGGCATCCCAGTCTTAGTCCGTAGGGTTCAATATTGAGTTGGTCCACCCTTTGCAGCTATAACAGCTTCAACTCTTCTGGGAAGGCTGTCCACAAGGTTTAGGAGTGTGTCTATGGGAATGTTTCACCATTCTTTTAGAAGCGCATTTGTGAGGTCCGGCACTGATGTTGGAGAGAAGGCCTGGCTCGCAGTCTCTGCTCTAATTCATCCCAAAGGTGTTCTATCGGGTTGAGGTCAGGACTCTGTGCAGGCCAGTCAAGTTCCTCCACCCCAAACTTGCTCATTGCTCATCCATGTCTTTATGGACCTTGCTTTGTGCACTGTTGCGCAGTCATGTTGGAACAGGAAGGGGACATCCCCAAACTGTTCCCACAAAGTTGGGTGCATGAAATTGTCCAAAATGTCTTGGTATGCTGACACCTTAAGAGTTTCCTTCACTGGAACTAAGAGGCCAAACCCAACCCCTGAAAAACACCCCCACACCATAATCCCCCCTCCACCAAATGATTTGGACCAGTGCACAAAGCAAGGTCCATAAAGACATGGATGGGCGAGTTTGGAGTGGATTCAGTGCCATCTTAAGAGCCTTATAGGCCCCTGGGCAATGCAGTGCACTGGGGCCCCCTGCCTACACAATCACCCACGAGAATAAAAATGCAAATTATCCCTGTAATATGTATATAGTAAGGTATATACTCCAGGTAGTAGTTGTACTCTCTTGTAGTATATAGTGTTCCCTGTAATATGTATATAGAATATATACACATTACAGGGAACACTATATACTACAAGAGAGTACAACTACTACCTGGAGGATATACCTTACTATATACATATTACAGGGACCAATATATACTACAAGAGAGTACAACTACCTGGAGTATATACCTTTCCATATACATATTACAGAAACCAATATATACTACAAGAGAGTACAACTATCTGGAGTATATACCTTTCCATATACATATTACAGAAACCAATATATACTACAAGAGAGTACAACTATCTGGAGTATATACCTTTCTATATGCATATTACAGGGAACACTATATACTACAAGAGTCTCTTGTAGTATATAGTGTTCCCTGTAATATTTATATAGTAAGGTATATCCTCCAGGTAGTTGTCTCTTTTAGTATATATTGGTCCCTGTAATATGTATATAGTAAGGTATACTGTGTATATACTCCAAGTAGTAGTTGTACTCTCTTGTAGTATATAGTGTTCCCTGTAATATGTATATAGACTATATACACATTACAGGGAACACTATACTACAAGAGAGTACAACTACTACCTGGAGGATATATACCTTACTATATACATATTACAGGCCAGGGACCAATATATAGTAAGGTATATTCTCCAGCCAGGACAGGTAGTTGTCTGTCTCTTGTGTCATCGATTCGATCCCATCATTGCCATGAGAGAGTTAAAAAAATATATAATTTAATCAATCAGCCTGGCAGGCTGTGGCAGCCTTACCTTTACAATGGCTGCACATGGGAGGAGGTGGGTGGAGGCGGAGGCGGAGGCGGAGCCAGTCTTCTAGGGTCGAGACAGAGCCGGAGGAGAGGAGTGAGGAGGAAGAGCCGACAAGGAGGAGGATCCTCCTCCGAGTCCTCCGCTGCGGCGCTGTGCATCCTGGGTCTGCTCTGCTCACGTCACTGGTTGCTAGATGCCAATCGGGCTGGCCTTAGCAACCAGTGTGCACTGCAGTGCAGACTCGAGCCACGGCCGCCGCCGGAGGGGAGGAAGCAATAAGGGGGGGGGCCCGGGCCGGCGGACAACGGAACGGGGGGGGGGGGCCTAGACCACCAGGGACATGCTACCATCCATGTGGGGCCCCTTGGCAAGTGGGGCCCCCGGGCAACCGCCGGGCATGCCCAGTGGAAAAGACGGCCCTGAGTGGAGGAAATGGTGGGTCAACTCAATATTGAACCCTATGGACTAAGACTGGGATGTTCAGGTGCGTGTAAAGGCAGGCTTCCCAATACTTTGGTAATATATACTATGCTATATATATTACTATGCTTCAGTTAAGAATTTAGACAGGAGCGATTGGTACAGATCAATCACTGTGTTCATTCAGTAAAGGAAGGTTAGTGAAAGATTTACCAGCCCCTTCCCTGCTCCTGAGAGGAGGAAAGCTGGCAGCACTGCTGAGGGGAGACGGGAAGCAGGGGGAATCGGCACTGCACAGGGTGATTAGGGTGTGCCCAGGCACACCTGGCACACCCTCTGCGCACACCTATGGTGTCAGGAAACCACTATAACCACCATTTTATTTTCTGTTTTTTTTTTCTTTTTGAGAATATACAATATATACTACTTGGGGAGGGGGGGGGGGGGGGGGGTTACTAAACTTCCGGCCTAAAATGTGCGGTTTAACATGTGTGCAAGAATGGAAAAAAATGGCTGTGGGAGCCAAATGGTTAATAGCCAGAAATATTCTTTGCGCTTAGGAATCTATCTGAACGGAGCCGGCTGGAACTGGTTCCTGATGGAATACTGTATATAAGGAATCGGACTGCGTGTTTGGCCTAATAGAGTCAACAGACCCACTTGGTTATAAGTGGCCACGTCCTCGGAGACTGGCGCACTCATCTGACAGCTGGCGGCTCTTTTATTGGAACGGCCAGCTGGGTGAGATCATACGCGTAACAAGCGCTTAGCTGCAATGTACATGTTCCCATTTAAGTAAATGCAGATATTTGACAGATGACGAATCCCCAGTAGGACAGCCGCTGAAAGTGGAAGCGGCCCTTTAAACACGCTTCTTGGTAAGACACATCATTAGAGAGTCCCTGTCATCAACTTGAAGGTTCCCAGAAAATAAGAGCATTCCAGGAAACATCAATTCCTTATAACAGCTCCTTTTCTGGGAGTGTCTAATTATTGTCTGTGCTGGCCCAGCTCCTCTACCTCTCTCCCAACCTCCCTACCTAACATTTTATGTAGCTGCTGTAGAAGGAGCGAAGGGGAATTCTATAGAGTGTCACTTGAATGATAGCTCTTGAGACTGCTGGGGCTGCTGACACCACCTCCAAGTTGGCGGTGCCCGCAGATGTCTACATAAGGGAGGCTTTTTAAAGGTAAATAATATGTAAAAAATGAGGTAAATGTGATAATATTCTTATAGGAAGATTTCTGTTGAAATGAATCGTTTGGTGGCAGGGTCTCTTTAAAGGAAGGCTGTGGTGTGTTTTCAGTGCTGATCTGTATTTTGAAGTCTATGTATCAGTGAAGGGATGGTGGGAACTCCTCACAATGGGCACAGCAGGTGTACAGACCTGTGAACTAAGCACAGGGATGGTGGGAACCCCTTATAATGGGCACAACACGTGTACAGACCCGGGAACTCAGAACAGGGATGGTGGGAACCCCTCATAATGGGCACAGCAGGTGTACAGACCTGTGAACTCCGCACAGGAATGGTGGGAACCCCTTATAATGGGCACAGCAGGTGTACAGACCCGGGAACTCATGGATGAGACCCTGATGGATCTGTGACCTGGGTTTGACTCTCCAGCTGACCTTTACTATAACTCTGATCAACTTTATGAAGTTCTAGAACTTCGCACTTACTTACAGAACACTAACTGTCGGACCTCCTGAGTACCGCAGTGTAAAGTTTCAGAAGAAACATTCAATCAGCTTTCTGGATGATGGGAGGAAGGAGCTTTGTACATAGCAGGGCTCTCTACAGCCCATCTCATGTTTCTGAAAACTGTTAAAATGGAATGTGTAGAATGGAGCAATCTAATGGTGGTGGGTGGAATGGGGGGGGGAGTCAACCTCATTAAATAGCAATTCCAGTCCAGTTCCCATCCCTCCAGACCAGAGCAATTTTTTAAGTTTCCCATAAAGGCCTGTTTATTCAGCAGTAATTGGTCATTATGTAAGATAACATAGTAATACATTTTTATAGAAAAAATTATGTTTTCATTTGGCGATATTGTCTTGCAAAAACTATTCTATTTTTTTTATGCATTCCATGACCAGAACAACACTTAGATCAGATTTTGTTAAAGAAAAATCAAACAAAAAAAAAAATGTTACTGTAGATGATATTTTTTTAATTTTAAACTTTGTTCTGTCTAAAATGCAACTAATTTTATATTTTTGGTACACAATATTGCAGTTATTAAAAAATAAAAAGTTTTTCTTTTTTTTTTAAATAATTTTACTTTTTTTTTTATTGCGACGCTAAGAAAAAAATTGATTTTTTAACCTCCCTGGCGGTATGATTATGTCTGGAATTACATACCAAAAGCGGTACAATTCTTTTCATGGAAATTTGGCGTTATGTATTATAGGCCTACAATTCTTAGTAATTACTGACTTAAACCTGACCAAAACAAGACTCTAGTAGACATCCCAGATGTGATAAATTTGAAACACAAACGCATGAATTATAATCAAATCAATAATATTATTTTATTATTTAATATATAATATATATAATAAAATTATATTATTGATTAGATTATAATTCATGCATTATATATAGATATATGTGTGTGTGTGTGTGTATATATATATATATATATATATATACACACACATATATATATATATATAATATATAACGCATGAATTATAATTGAATCAATAATATAATTTTATATATATATATGTGTGTGTGTGCATATTATATATATATATATATATGCATATATATATATATATATATATATATATATATATATACGCATATATATATATATATATATATATATATACCGGTGTATATATATATATATGCATATATATATATATATATATATATATATATATATATATGCATGCATATATATATATATATATGCATGCATATATATATATATATGCATATATATATATATAATATAATATAAAGTGTGTTTTGTGCAACGTTTTTTTTTTTTTTTTTTGAATTTCCCTCCCTAGTTCCGCTCCCATGCAGCATTGCTGCTGCAGGGAACGGAACTAGGAAGTGATCGTACCGACGGAGGGACGGAGGAGCGGCGGGACTCTCGGCTGGCGGTCGCAGCAATGAGAGATCATCGCTGGATCGCCAGGATAAGGTAAGAGAAGCTCCGCTGCGCTCTCTGCAATCCACCCCGAGCGTGACTCGGGGTTACCGATCCTGCAATGAAAAATCAACCCCGAGTCACAGACTTACCTGTAAAATCCATTTCTTGAAGTACATCACGGAACACAGAGCCATAAATCATAAGATATGAGTTATATAGCCACCTACAGGTGAAGGACACTGGCAACCAATCAGAAAGGATGTCCCCCTATATAACCCCTCCCACACAGGAAGTACCTCCGTTTTGTAGCAAGCAATAAAGGCCCCATATAAGAGGGGAGGGACCTCGGTGTACTGTGATGTACTTCAAGAAATGGATTTTACAGGTAAGTCTGTATTAAAAAATCTATTTTTCTTTTCGTACATCACAGGACACAGAGCCATAAATCATAACATAAGGGATTTCCCAAAGCAATGCATCTGAGGGGAGGGGGACACCAAAAAAATACCGCCATCCAACCACAAAAAGGATTACACCGCTGCCTGCAGAACACTGGGGCCAAATGCAGGTTCCTTCTGGGTTCCCAACATCCACTCTATAGAAACAAGTGAACGTATGCACTGACCACCAGGTGGCGGCATTGCAAATCTGAGCCTTAGAGGCTTGATGGCGATGTGCCCAGGGGGCGCCTACTCCTCTGGTAGAATGTGCCTTTACAGGAAAAGGTGGAACCTTTTCTTCTAAATCATACGCCTGGGTAATAACCTGGCGAATCCAATAAGAAATCGTAGACTTAGGTGCTGCCTACCCCTTCTTGGGCCCTTCTGGCAGCATAAAAAAAGCTCTCGGACTTACGAATCTGAGCTAATCTTTCCAAGTAAAACTTAAATGCATGCATTACATCAAGAGAATGCAATAACTCAGTGGCGGCTGGTGCTCCATGGGCTGAGGGGGGTGGCCACACCATACCCCCCCCCGGACAACACCAATCCCCCCCCCCCCGTCACCGGCTCACTCACCCAGCCTGGACATGTGGAAGGAGGGAGGGCAGGCAGCGGCAGCAGCGGTGGCTTCTTCTCCGTCAGTCTCCTGCATCTCCTCCCTCCTCCTCCATGGCAAATGGTATGACTTCTCCTTTTGACCAATCAGGAAACGGGTCTCAGGACCCGCTTCCTAGTTGGCCAGGAGGAGGATCCGTGTGACAATAGCGAATATTCAACTGGGTGCGCTCGGGGCGCAATGCTCTGTGCCCCAAGCCCACCCTTGTTTGAAACCTGTGAGAACCTCTGGCTCTAATCACGTGCTTCGAAAAAAAAAAAAACCCATTGAACTCCATGCGTCCGGCGCCCTGCATGTAGATTAGGGGGCCGGACGCATGGATGGGGGGCAGTGCCCCTGCGCCCCCAATGGATGGGCCGCCACTGCAATAACTTTTCCTCCTCTGAGTGAGGATCTGGAAATGGCAGACCGCCGTTCTGTTTCCACGGGGAGCGATCGCTGGTGCCCGGCAGCAATCACGGCCGCCGGACACGCTGATTAGCTTCCCCTGTGGCGAATAGTCGCGCACGCACTCCTCAGCTAGTGGTCCCTCGAAGCGAGGTACAGGTAGGTAAAACTACGGCGGCTGGTCGGCAAGTGGTTAAACTTTAATGTGCGATTATTACAGGCTCTGGATGGAATTGTGTTGGCGATTTAGAAATGGCCAGCAGAGGAGGGTTCATTTTGATGTAAATTTTCTATTTACTTTTAGTCATAGTCTTTTGGCTAAAATGTCATTTTAGTGCTAGTCATATTTTAGTCATCTGAATTGTTTTAGTTTGAGTTGTATTTTAGTCGACTAAAATAGTGTTGATTTAGTCGATGAAATTTTTTTAGTCTATGAAATTAATACTGCATGTGCTGGTTTCATTACATTTGCTCTTCTGGTTGATTCAGCAATGTTCAGGTCATTCAGCTTTTCAGGGGTTCTTGTTAGTTTGGCGCAGCTCACTAATCATAGAGAAGCTCTGCAGCTGCACCAAGGTCATCGCTGCCATTATTTCCCCAGATTCATTATTTCCCCAGATTCATTATTTCCCCAGATTCATTATTTCCCCAAATTCATTATTTCCCCAGATTCATTATTCTGAACCCATATATAACATAGTTACATTGTTAAATAGATAGTCTGGTTGAAAAAGGTTCATCTAGTTCAACCAATAAAAGGGGAAAAAATATGTTATCATCTCAGCAACTGCATGGCTATGAATAGAAAAAAAACATGTTAAAAGTCCAAATGAAGCGACAAGCTCAAAATCAGAACCACAAAATGTATCTCAGAGATATTTTACTTTCCAGAAGATTATATTGTGTTCATTTAGTAACTCTGAAAAAAACAAGCAAAATTAAGATATTTTGTGCTATCTGTAAAAAAGAAAAAAAAATTCAATAAATTATAACAGGTTCTGCTCTAATCATAAAACACACCAGTACCAGTGTCCTTGATCACCACCACACCAGTCACAGTGTCCCTGATCACCACCATACCAGTACCAGTCACAGTGTCCCTGATCACCACCATACCAGTACCAGTCACAGTGTCCCTGATCACCACCATACCAGTCACAGTGTCCCTGATCACCACCACACCAGTTACAGTGTCCCTGATCACCACCACACCAGTTACAGTGTCTCTGATCACCACCACACCAGTTACACTGTCCCTAATCACCGCCACAGCAGTTACTGTGTACCTAATCACTGCCACACCAGTCATATTGTCCCTAATCACCGCCACCCCAGTACCAGTGTACCTGTTCACTGCCACACCAGTTACAATGTCCCTGATCATCATCACCACACCAGTCACAGTGTCCCCGATCACCGCCACACCAGTCACAGTGTCCTCCATCACCGCCACACCAGATACTGTGTCCCTGATCACTGCCACACCAGTTACAGTGTCTCTAATCACCATCACACCAGTTACAGTGTCTCTAATCACCCTGAAACCAGTTACAATGTCCCAGATCACCGCCACACCGGTTACAGTGTCCCTAATCACCATCACACCAGTTACAGTGTCCCCGATCACCTCCACACCAGTTACAGTGTCCCCGATCACCTCCACACCAGTTACAGCGTCCCTGATCACCTCCACACCAGTTACAGTGTCCCCAATCACCTTCACACCAGTTATAGTGTCCCTGATCCCCACCAAACCAGTTAGTGTCCCCGATCATCACCAAACGAGTTACAGTGTCCCCGATCATCACCACACCAGTTACAGTGTCTCTAATCACCACCACACCAGTTACAGTGTCCCCGATCACCTCCACACCAGTTACAGTGTCCCTGATCACCTCCACACCAGTTACAGTGTCCCCAATCACCTTCACACCAGTTATAGCTTCCCTGATCACCACCAAACCAGTTACAGTGTCCCTGATCATCACCAAACCGTTACAGTGTCCCCGATCATCACCACACCAGTTACAGTGTCTGTAATCACCGCCACACCAGTTACATTGTACCTAATCACCATATACCAGATAAAAAAAAAAAAAATAGCATATACAGTTGCTACACAAACCATATTGTAATTTAAAGTGAGCAGCAGCCGGTGATGTGACCTCGCATGCACTCTGAAGGAACGACATATTCGTGCCATTCCTTCTGAGCTCTGTGCCGTGGCCGTGACTCATTGTGGCTTGGCCATTTAAGCTGCCACAGCCCGCAAACCTGGAAGAAAGACCAGATGAAGATGGAAGCCTCTGCAGTGGTGACAGCAGGCTGCTGGAAGGCTTTGTTTCAAGGTAAGTCTTTAATAATGTGCTAGTATGTTAAACATACTAGCACATAGTATGTGCGATGCATCGCCTGCCCACCAGGGGGGGGGGTTATGTGCCAGATATAGGATCCGCCCCAGGTGCCAAATACTCTATGTACGCCCCTGAGCACAGGGAACCAGTGTCAGAGCAGGTCCTGCTGGAATGGTATGATTCTGCCTGCCGGCAACTCTGGAAGGAAGCGCTAGTCCGTAAGCAGCACCGGAAGGGAAAAATTCTCCCTTCCGTCCAGGAAAGGTACTGGTCGCAGTATGAAGTCCTAATCCTCTTGTTGGGGAAACAACTGCACAAGGAATGGAAAGCTGAGTTAAGCAGGCTGGTCCAGGCAGAGATGCGGCTGGGCGAGAACTACAAAGCCCTCCGCTGGTATGTAGCCCAAGTGTGCCCATGGACAGCAGACGACAGCCCGAGGGAAGGCTTTGGCTACGGTGGCCTGAGGATATACTGGAGACTGTCCAAGGACCTTGGTTTTTGGAGTGATCTGGAATGGCTTGGAGGGCAGGAGGCACTGTTTGGGGGAAGGAAGCATCCAAGCCAGACCTCTCTACACTGTCTAAACCAGTAGTTGTCAACCTACGAGGTAAAGGGGGCCTCAAATGCGGCCCCTGACATCACCAAAGTGCCACACAATATACAGTATGTAATGCTTGAGAGCACTGTCAGAAACTGCAGACCTAATAGAGGAGATGAGGGTCAGAGAGTGAGTAAAGGATACATTGTTGGCTGGGGATATTCTGCAGAAGACAATACGACATTGAGAACATGTTACATGAGGCTGGTAGGGATCAATGCTATTCCCCTAATCAATGTTCCCACTACAGACTGCTGAGATTCGAGGACTGCACATCACATACCAAGGGGCAGCATGTTGGGCACCAAGGCTTTAACTGACACCAGATGAAAACTCATCCCTTTGATTTGCAGGAGATTAAGAGCCAGTTCACACTGAGGCGATCCGACTTCGAGGGGCGACCTGTGCTGTGCACTGCGACTTCGGCGCGACTTGCAGGGACTTCACATAATGGAAGTCAATGCAAGTCGCTCCCAGGTCGCCCCAAAGTAGTACAGGACCCTTTTTCTAAGTCGGAGCGACTTGTGTCGCTCCTATTAGAACGGGTCCTGTGCTAATCAATGGCGAGCGACCGAGACAAGTCGCGCTAGTCTGAATGGGGTCTAAAACAGAGTGAATAGAAAGATACCAATGTTACTTTGTATCTTTCTATCACCGGTCTGATCAATGTTTATAAGCAACATTACTTTGTATCTTTATATCTTTGATCTAATCAATGTTGATAAACAATGTTACTTTGTATCTTTCTATCACCGGTCTGATCAATGTTTATAAACAAAGTTACATTGTATCTTTTTATCTCTGGTCTCATCAATGTTTATAAACAATGGGGTTGATTTACTAAAACTGGAGAGTGTAAAATCTGGTGCAGCTCTGCATATAAACCAATCAGCTTCCAGGTTTTATTGTCAAAGCTTAATTGAACAAGCTGAAGTTAGAAGCTGATTGGCCACTCTGGAAGGAAGCGCTAGTTCCTTGTACAGCTGCATTAGATTTTGCATTCTCCAGTTTTAGTAAATCCCCCCCAATGTTGCTTTTTTCTTCCTATCTCCTGTCTGATCAATGTTTATAAACAATGTTACTTTGAATCTCCATATCGCTGTTGTGATCAATATTTATAAAAAATGTTACTTTGTATCTCTCTATCTCCGTCTGATCAATGTTTATAAACAATGTTACTTTGGGAATCTTCCTATCGCTGGTCTTATCAATGTTTATAAATAATGTCATTTTGTATCTCTCTATCTCCTGTCTGATCAATGTTTATAAAAATTGTTACTTTGTATCTCTCTATCTCCGATCTGATCATCATTTATAAAAAATGGTACATTGTATCTTTATATCTGTGGTCTGATCAATGTTTAAAAGCAATGGGGTTGATTTACTCTGCATATAAACCAATCAGCTTCCAGGTTTTATTGTCAAAGCTTAATTGAACAAGCTGAAGTTAAAAGCTGATTGGCTACAATGTACAGCTGCATCAGATTTTGCATTCTCCAGTTTAGTAAATCTCCTCCAATGCTGTTTTTTTATCTCTCGATCTCCTGTCGGATCAATGTTTATAAATAATGTTACCTTGTTTCTCTCTGTCTCCTGTCTGATCAATATTTATAAACAATGTTACTTTGTATCTCTCTATCTCCTGTCTGATCAATGTTTATAAATAAAGTTACTTTGTATCTTTATCTATCTAACTTTGTATCTAAAATTACTTTGTATTTATTATCTATCTATCTATCGCCGGTCTAAATAATGTTTATATACAATGTTACTTTGTATCTCTCTGTTTCCAATCTGATCAATATTTATAAACAATGTTACTTTGTATCTCCCTATCGCCGGTCTAATCAATGTTTATATATAAAGTTACTTTGTATCTCTCTATCTCCTGTCTGAAAAATGTTTATAAAAAATGTTACTAATGCTATTACACTAATTAATATTCCCACTAAAAACTGCTGAGGTCCGAAGGCCACACATCATATACTAAAGGGCCGCATGTGGCCCTCAGGCTGCAGGTTGGGCACCAGGGGTCTACGCCTATAGGCACACCACAAGCAGGGGAAGAAAGGCAGACCTTCACCACGTCCTGGTTGATCTTCTTGGGGTCCCGGTCCACTAAGTCAATTTCTTTGGTCAGAATATCCTTGGAGATCTTCTCCTCATAATAAGATTGTTCTTCAGCCATGGTCCGGAGGAGCTTCGACCAGCCGCGGTGGACGGGGAAGGCTGGACGCGGGGCGCTGGACGTTGGGTGTCTTTGTCATATGTTTATGACATTTGAGGGCCTCTCGGAATGCCAGTGAACAGCTGCCTGACATAGCTGAGCCGCTGTCAGTGTCATTCTGACCACAACGCTATTTTACGGCTGAAACCCAATCTCCAGATCACTCCGGGACAACAGACCCCCCCCCCCTCCTACTCCTCCCATCACCTCCAAATAGCAGGCAAATGGGTACTTATGGCTCATTCACATATCACAATTCACAACGTGCACCATTGTGTGCATTGTGAACATGGACTGAGCTGCAGGTTCAAACCATACAGGTGCAACGGAGCGCGGGCGCATTCCCACACGTCATGTGTAGGGCAGTCCATTAATTTTAATAGGCTGCCCTATGGGCGAGAAATGTGGAAAAGAATTCCCTGACCTGCAGACGCATGGGCACACCAATTATAATTAGGCTGCATTCAAAAATGAGCGTTTTGTGCGCAAAAAGCGCAATTATTTTTGCATGCATACATGAAACATGCAAAAAGTCACTTGCGATGACATTCATAAATGGCACCCCAAACAAGGTAAGCATGCCTCCAAATGTGCAACTAACATCAAAAAGCGTAGATAAGAAATGCGCAAAGCTCAACGCCCAAAACGGTACATGAGCAAATTCGGCGCCTTTGTTGCAATTTGAAATAAATGGGTTGCCCTATGTGTGTGTAGAACAAATGCACGCACAAAAACATGTATAAAAAAGTGCATTCATGGGTGAACTTAGCTTTAATGGTCAGACAGATTTCTACTAAATTTTAGCTCCTTTCTGTCTACGTCAGGAAAATGTGCAATGTTTGCGCATGTTCTCTGACACGCAAAAGTGTGAACCTCCCTAAAATGCATTGCAGTGCTTGATCTTTTTTCCTCAGCTGTATCTGATTCTTATGTGCTGCAGCATGATGCAATGCGTTATTGTGCTACAGAACACGCCAAAAATGCAACAGGTCCTACTTTTTTTTTTTGTGCACACCAGAACAGCATGTTTTTTTGACCCAAAGACATAGAACATAAGTCATATTGCCTCATTCCTGCATAGGGATTGCATTGGGCTGTGTGCTGTCTAACCATGATGCTCAGGTTCAGCAGCAACTAGAAAGACAGGATAAAGTGCTATGTGCCAGGGGGCGTAACTACAGGGGTTGCAGGGATTGCAATTGCAACCGGGCCCCATGCTCTCGGGGGCCTGTGCGGCTCCCCCGTACACCTGGATAGGAGGGGCGGTGGGGGCAGCATATAGAGAAATCACTGTCCTCCTTTTTCCTCCTGTAGCTGCAGGAGGAAAATGGAGGAGATTGGTTCCTCTGTATGCTGCCCCCACCACTCCTCCTATCCAGTTCACTTGTGTTCTGAGCCCCTGTGCACTCCTTGGTCCCCCCCCCCCCCCCCCACACACACACACTGTGCTCCATCCCCTCTCCTGCCGGCTGCTGCAGGGGATGTGTCACAATAGAGAACCAGGAAGGGGTCGGTAAATATGTAATTTACCAGCTCCTTCCTTTTCTGAATGGACAGAGTCATAGTCAGTGACATTGTAAAAAAATAAAATAAAATGATAAAAAATAATACAATTAAAACACCAAAAAATAAAAAACTACTGACACCAGTGGGTGAACTTCCAGGATCACAAAGGTCACACTTGCAACCCGGGCCCTGGCATTCCA
>NC_138775.1:16612103-16717103 GCF_965119305.1 Pelophylax lessonae
AAAAAAAAAATGACAGAAATCTTTCCCTTAGTTAGTAAAAGCAATAACTTTTGCGCAAACCAATCAAAATACGATTTTTGCGATTTTTTTTTTACCAAACATATGTAGCAGAAAACAAATTGGCCAAAAATGTTAAAAAATTTTGTTTTTTACATTTTTTTGGGGGGGAATTTCATATAAAAAAATGTGAAAAATATTGTTATTTTTGCAAAATTTATGCTCTTTTTTTGTTTATAGCGCAAAAAGTAAAAATCGCACAGGTGATCAAATACCACCAAAAGAAAGCTCTGTTTGAGGGAAAAAAAGGACGCCAAATTAGTTTAGGTACAGCGTCGCACGACCGCGCAATTGTCTGTTAAAGTCACGCAGTAAAAAAATCGCAAAAAACCCCCTGGTCAGGAAGGGGGTAAAATCTTTTCCGGGGCTTCAGTGGTTAAAAAAAAAACAATTACACTATATTTTCGGCTTCCCCACCATTTCTTTTTATATACACCCTCTACCCCCTCTTGAGACCATCCTGATCCACATTGGAACATCAACTACCTACCTGGAGTGGATAAGTTCGGTGGAGGATTGATCCATCCTGTAAAGGGATCAAAGGCGGTTTAGGTCCTTGTGACCTAAAGCTTTCTGGTAAGAAGCAAAAATTGCCCACTTTTAACAAGAGCACAAATTGGAGCACAAAAGCACTTTGAAGATTCCATTTATTTATTATCACGGACTATTTCACCAGTTGCACAAATCATTTTATAAATTACGGATTTTACTGTCAGTCATATGCGGTTTTATGAAAATCCAGTTTTTCAATTATTTAATCACAATTGTCACATTTATTATTTGAATCATCACCAAAGTCACAATATATATTTAGTGTGAAGGTTATTTGGTTGATTTTACCATTTTATAAGCAGTGTTGGGGGTAACTAGTTACAAAGTAACTGATTACAGTAACTACATTACTTTTTTTGGTAACGAAGTAAAGTAACTAGTTACAATACTAATATTGGTAACTACACTACTTTACTAGGCTATAGGAGGTAACTACACTACTTTACTAGGCTATAGGAGGTGACTACACTACTTTACTAGGCTATAGGAAGTAACTACACTACTCTACTAGCCTATAGGAGGTAACTACACTACTCTACTAGGCTATAGGAGGTGACTACACTACTTTACTAGGCTATAGGCAGACTTGTATAAAGTACTCGAAATTTCTACTTGAGTAAAAGTACAAGTGCTCAATCAAAAAGTGACTTGAGTAGAAGTGGAAGTGCTCGCAGAAAAAGTTACTTAAGTAGAAGTACTAAAGTATTCAACATTTTTTTTACTTAAGTATTGCAAGTAGTTTTTTCAAAAAATTTGCTACTTAAGTACTAAAAGTAAAAAGTACCAGTAGTTTTGAAAAAAAATTTCTACTCAAGTACTGAAAGTAGAAGTACAAGTACTGTGTTATGTAGTTATTAAAGAAAGAAGTCAAAAGTTTGAACATCATATTGTTTTTTATTATTTCAAATGATTTATTCAAATGATTAACCTGTGTTTGTTAGTAGTTTCTTGATGCACTTTAAGCGCTGTAGCACCATTTATTTGTTTGTTTCATATTTTCTTTTTATTGGAAAGATTTGGTATAGCAGCTTTTATTATACACAGCCTTTATTTTCGTATGCGCTGATTTACAAATGACATTATACACATTTTTTTGAGCTTTATGCAACCTGCCATCTACTGTTCTGGCAGTGGTAATTTTTTTAAAAGTAACGAGTAACTATGCAGCACAAAAAAAAAATACTTGAGTAGAAGTATCGAAATCATCGAAAAAATGTAGTGAAGTAAAAGTGGAAGTAGGAGAAAAAAATTCTACTCTAGGAAAGTACAGATACCGCATTTCGGTACTTAAGTACAGTACTTAATTAGTTCTACTTCGTTACTATACATCTCTGGCTATAGGAGATGACTACACTACTCTACTAGGCTATAGGAGGTGACTACACTACTCTACTAGGCTATAGGAGGTGACTACACTACTCTACTAGGCTATAGGAGATGACTACACTACTTTACTAGGCTATAGGAGGTAACTACACTACTCTACTAGGCTATAGGAGGTAACTACACTACTTTACTAGGCTATAGGAGATGACTACACTACTTTACTAGGCTATAGGAGGTAACTACACTACTCTACTAGCCTATAGGAGGTAACTACACTACTTTACTAGGCTATAGGAGGTAACTACACTACTCTACTAGCCTATAGGAGGTAACTACACTACTTTACTAGGCTATAGGAGGTAACTACACTACTTTACTAGGCTATAGGAGGTAACTACACTACTTTTCTAGGCTATAGGAACGCGCTTTCCTGCGTTACCCAAGCCGTGCGATAAAATCGTTATTTCGAAGAATAGAGAGGGATGAAGTTTATGACTTTTTGTTGCCCTTTATGTTTTATTCTGTTTTTTTCAGGTTTTGTTCTCATGTTTCCCAAAACTCTATGCAGAAAGAGTGTCATGTATCTTCTTCTACACAGTCAAGATTTATGTGTATATATATATATACATGTGTGTGTGTGTATATATACCCCTACACAGAAGTTCAGATGTTATGCCTGCCTCCAAAGACGCCCAAAAAATGCCCAAAAAAACGCCAGCTACAAAAACGCCCCAGGTGTGTTTTTGCAGCAGGCGTTGTTTCTGGGCATTTTTTGGGGGTCTTTGGAGGCAGGCAAAACATCAGAAATTCTGTATAGGGGTATATATACACACACACACTTATATGTATTTATACACATACACACATATAGGTGTGATAGGAGCGGAGACATATGCCTGTTAATTATTTCATTAGAGCAAGCATAGGTTTCTGCTACTTTCACACCTATATATGTGTATGTGTATATATACATACATGTGTGTGTGTATATATACCCCTACACAGAAGTAGATGTCATGCCTGACTCCAAACATGTCCTCAAAAAAGCCCTATTAACGCCTGCAACAAAAAGCCGGGTGACAGGGGAGAAGCAACCATCATGTTCTATAAGTGTTCTAAGAGAAACAATCTTTTCTCTATAGCGGTCACCCTGACATGGAAGGGTTTTGTCACCCTGCCACAGCAGTCAGAGTCAGTTAACCCTACACTACACTACGGTCCCCTTACACATAACACTTTCCCTACAGAAACTAGATTATTAAATCTAACTATAGTGGAAAATAGTACCCTAACTACACTAGATATCCCTTTCTTCACACTAATAATTGCTAAATGACACTTTGAAGCAGAAGTAACAGAACTGCTTCCACTCTCTTCCACATCCCTGTATTAAAAAATGGTAGCGATTTGGCGGGGCTAGCTTATATACTGGGGGGCGTATTCACTAATGATTGGCCTCTGGACCCCCTAGTCACTCCAATCACATTCCTAGCATTCTCCTGCCCCCTCAATTGGCTTTTACTGATGGTTCTGGTCCAATCACGGGCTTTTAAAGCCCAGTTCCTGTCCCATTGCATTTTGGTCGGTTCTGGTTGCCGAATTCTGAACTTTTTCAGCAAAAAGTTCGGAATTTCGGCCGAATTTCGAACAGTCAATGTTCGGGTCGAACCGATGGTCGACCCCAACCGTTCGATCATCCCTAGTTATAAGTTTATTGATACACACACTATTTATCTACCTATCATCACAAGATATACCCACAAGCCCACTATACTACCAGCGCCCATTTTTTCATTCGTTTCAGTAAAAAAATCATATGTAAATAGTTGGTTTGGGCTGCTCGTCCTTAAGAATTACTAGAAAAATAATTGTACCGCTTTCAGCACCTAAAATCGGAAACAATCATACCGCCAGGGAGGTTAAACAGATTTTCTTGCTTTTTTTTTGCTTTCTCTTTTCCTGCTCCTTGAACAGACAGTTTTTAGCATCTTTCTGCTGTGTCTGCCCATCCACAAGGGCAGACATAGAGGACGCACCATCGGTATTTGGTGTTTCAACAAAGGAATTAATGCTAATACCCTTTCCCCATCACATCTGTAAATATTCACCGCTCAATCTGTTGACAGTAGTGCTGGGTAAATATGCATGAGGCATGCAGGCGGGGAAAAGTATTACCATGCTAATTCTTTCCTTGTCCTGCTTCTCTACCTTCCCCAGGTGGATGTCAATAAGCAGCAACTTAGAGACCGGCGGCGAAAAGTAAGCCGAGGAGGGCAAGGAAGAGCTGCCATTCGGAGATTACTGTCATCTCACAGCTATTCCCATTTTAACCATTTCAGCTCTCACCCCTGTACACCTCCAATGCAGCAGAGACATTTTCACTTCTGCTATGGGTCCATTTATTTGGTAATTACTTCGTCATTACTTAACCACTTATGGACCGGAAGGATTTGCCCCCTTAACCACTTAAGCCCCGGAGGACTTGGCTGCTCAAAGACCAGGCCCTATTTTGCTTGATTTTTAACGTACAATTGCGCAGTCGTGCGACGCTGTACCCAAACAAAGTTGACGTCCTTTTTTTCCCACAAATAGAGCTTTCTTTTGGTGGTATTTGATCACCTGTGCGATTTTTTGCGCTATATACAAAAAAAAGAGCGACAATTTTGGAAAAAATTATATTTTTTCACATTTTTTATATGAAATTCCCAAAAAAAAATGTAAAAATCTAAATTTTTTAACATTTTAGGACAATTTGTTTTCTGCTACGTATTTTTGGTAAAAAAAAATCTTAATAAGCATATTTTGATTGGTTTGCGCAAAAGTTATTGCGTTTACTAACTACGGGAAAGATTTATGTCATTTTTATTGTTTTTTTTTAAACTAGTAATGGTGGCGATCTGCGATTTTTTTTTTTTTTTTTTTTTTTTGCTGGACTGCGACATTGCGGAGGACAGATTGGACCCTTGACTTACATTTTTGACACTTTTGGGGGGACCAGTGACATTATTACAGTAATCAGTTCTAAAAATATGCACTGTTACTGTAAAAATGACACTGGCAGGGAAGGGGTTAACTTTATTGGTGATCAGGGGGTTAAATGTATCCTTAGGGGCGTGATTCTAACTGTCAAGGGGCGTGGCTTGTTAGATCATAACAGAGACATACGATCCTACAGAGCAGGATCGCATAGCCTCTTTGATGATCTAAGGGAGAATGACAGACAGTTGTGTTTACATCAGCCGCCTGTCTTTCTCCCTCTCCTGAGCGAGATCGCGAGTGGCCAGCGGACATCAGAGCCGCCGGTCACATGCACGGGGATGCCCGTGAACGAGTGGGGGCGGGAGCCCGCCTCCGGCGGCGCGCACTCGCCCCCTACAGGCTCCTGGGCGAGCGACGTAGTACTACGTCGGTTTGCCCAGGAGCGACTGACTGCCGCAGTAAATATACTGACGGCGGTCGGCAAGTGGTTAATGACCAGGCCATATTTTGCAATTCCGCACTGCGTTACTTTAACGGACAATTGCACAGTCATGCGACACTGTACCTAAATAAAATGTATGTGTCAGCCTTTAAATATAATGGAGCCTGGCCAGTTTGGGAGCCGGGTGGAAGATGTAGTGCTGAGGTTGCTGTCATGAGTCCTGGGAGGGGACCCTGGGGCTGGGGGGGGGCTCTGCCTCCAGGCTGTGAGCTGAGTAAAGGAAGGAGAGGAAGCCTAAGAGAGGAATCTCCATTACCTTTGGGTCTTGTGCAGAAGACATCTGGGCTGGCATGGGAAGATCTGGACAGTTGGAGGCCTAAACAGAAGTCTTGCCCAGTGCAGCGGGGAGCATGGGACAGTGTGAGTACCTCAACACACCCAGGGGCATACAAGGGGAGAGACTGCCAAACATTGCATATCTTTGCCAAATCCCAATTCCTTGTCCTGCGGCGTTCTTCACAGTAGCCAGGTGGGCTGGTAGTCAAGGCAGCAAGGTGGGCTGGTAATGTCTGCAAGTGTCAGAACTGTGTGAGGTTCTACAGAGGAGATTCAATACTCCTGCATACAGTTTGCAACTTTGTGTTATTTCTCCAGAGTCGTAAAGGACCTTACCACTGATCCATAGAGACTGCAGATATTCCGGAGGGAGTGCAGTCCAGGATCTTCATCCTATTGTGTACATAGAGAAGGAAGTTGTCCTGATGTTTCTTCAAGTCAAGTTGGGCATCCCATAATCCCTGTACCCCATCCAGTGGTGTATTTTAGTTTTGTGCTGCCCTAGGCAAGACCAAAAACGGCCCCTCCCCCTCTAAATTTGTCCCACCCCAGCTGCTGTAACCACTTGCCTACCGGGCACTTAAACCCCCTTCCTGCCCAGGCCAATTCTGTTGCTCTTTGAATGACAATTGCACGGTCATGCAACACTGTACCCAAATTACATTTTTATCATTTTTTTCGAACAAATAGAGCTTTCCTTTGGTGGTATTTAATCACTACTGGGGTTTTTATTTTTTGCTAAACAAACAGAAAAAGACCAAAAATTTGAAAAAACAAAACAGTTTTTATAGTTTGGTATAAAATTTTGCAAACAGGTAATTTTTCTCCTTCATTGATGTGCACTGATGAGGTGGCACTGATGGGCCCTGATAGGCACCGATAGGCTGCAATGATGGGCACTAATAAGGCGGCACTGGTGGGCATGGATAGGTGGCATTGATGGGTGGCACCGATAGGCACTGATGGGCGGCACTGAACGGCACTTATAGGTGGCACTGAAGGACACTAATAGGTGGCACTGATGGGTGACACTGATAGGCAGCACTAATTTTAGGGCACTGATTGGCACTGATAGATGGTATTGGTGGGCACTGATAGGATAGGTGGCACCGGTGGGCGCTGATAGGTGGCAATGGTGGGCACTGGTAGGTGGAACTGAAGGGCACAAATAGGTGGCACTGATAGGCAGCACTGATGATTGGGCACTGATTAGCACTGATAAGTGGGACTAGTGGGCACTGATAACTGGCACTGGTGGATGCTGATGGGTGGCAGTGGTGGGCACTGATAGATGGCACTGGAGGGCACTGATGGGTGACACTGATAGGCAGCACTGATGATGGGGCACTGATAAGTGGCACTGGTAGGTACTGATAGGTGGCACTGGTGGGCACTGATAGGTGGCAATGGTGGGCACTGGTAGGTGGCACTGACCAGCACTGATAGGTGGCACTGGTAGGTGGCAATGGTGGGCACAGTTGCTCTTCCTCTTCGGGCCCGATGTCCCTCTGACAGCAGCTGGCGTTCTGCTTTTTAGCCGATCGCTGGCTGCTGTTTACATCGCGTGCTCATCTGTCATTGGCTGACAGCTGATCACATGGTAAGGGGCCGGGACCGATCTGTGATCAGCCGAGTTTCATTGACTCGCTGATCACAGAGCGGGCTGAGCGCGCCCCGCAGGGAGTGCGCAGGCAGGTCATACACAGGAGGACATAAATGGACGCCCTCCTGACAATTTAGGCCCGCGCTGTGGCCGTCTTTCCGCTATAACACGGGCAGGAAGAAGTTAAAATTGTGCACACCCGTGCGACAGGCAACGTTTATTTTTCTATCCACAGGCGACACTTTAAAAGCCTTTGCAGGTTACTACTTTAGATTTACAGAGAAGGTCTAGTGATGGAATTACTGCCCATGATCTGATGTTCACAGTGATACCTCACATGTGTGCGAAAATCGCTGTTTGAGTGCATGCGGGACGGACACATGCACTCGCCTTTGCGTGCGAGCCTGGGAGGGCACTTTAATTTTTAATTTTTTTTTTAGTTAATTTTTTTTTTTTGTTATTTATTTTTAATTTTTTTTTTTTTTTTTTTACACTTTTGCTTTCATTTTTTATCATCACATTTTTTTGCTGTCACAAGGAATGTAAACAACTTTGTGACAGTAATATGCAGTGACAGGCAGGTACTCTTTATGGAGAGACCTGGGGTCTATAAGACCCCAAATCCCTCCTCTTCACTTAAAAGCATTCAAAACACCAAGATTAGCGTTGTTGAATGCTTTATAAGTTTGAAAACTGGCGTCAATGGTTCCCGAATAAAATGTTGTCATGCCATCGCTTCCGGTTTACTATTACCAACAGCAAATCAAAGCTGACCCCGGCTTTGCTGTCCAGCCAGCTGGCGGATGGGTCGGTTGGTGGCTCAGGTCTCCCAGAGGAGAGCCCTGGAGAGCCATAGAAGGTGGTGGGGGGAGGGGGGATGTCCCCTCCCACTGCTTGTAATAGCAATTGAGCGGCTAGTTTGCTGATCTGATTGTTATTACAAGAAAGCTTACTGCCGGCTCTAAAAAAAATGGTACTGCAGCTGCAGGCATCATCTCGGTACAGATGCTGCCCCCTTAAAAAATGCTGCCCCAGGCAGCTTTGTTTGCCTCGTGGTAAATACGCCCCTGACCCTAAGTTATTTCCCCAATAAAACATCAAAAACAAGCCCATGGACTGATTACTTGTGTCTGGATGCAAGTTGGAAACGCAGGAATAGGGTGGGACCAGAAACCATCTAGCAACCAATCACCTGCTGGTTAACTTAACCAATAATAGTAAATGGGGGGGCTGTGTAAAGCAAAAGGGTTCCAGAGGTTTCCCTAATAAGCCCTCATTTATTTATTGTTTCCTTTGTTAAGTACTATTTAAAAAAGTACAAAGTTAAAAAAAAGAAAACTTTATTTCATTTTAATATGTTAAAAAAATAATATATTTAATGATATTAGTATTATGATAAAATATTTACCCTTTTTACCCCTTAAGTTTTCCCTAATCATCCTTAATTTATTTAGGCATGTCTGTGGTAGAAGTGGTGCAGCCTTTTTATGGGGCATCAGAGTGGCCCGGTGGGCAATTGCCCCTCTGCCCCCTGGCCCAGTCCTCCCCTGCTGGAACCTGCATGGAATCATTATACCTGTGTTCCCTGAAATGCTTATTCCTTTAGAGATCAAAATTAGGAGGTACGTTTATTAGTGGATAGGTATATAAATATATACATTGAATATTTATGTAACGGAACCGCCGACCCACACTGTGTTTGTGGGCTTCCATCAGTATACGGCTTCCTCCAGCCTTGAGCATAGATAGATATTCCAGCCGCCCCCCATACAAAGCTAGGCGACAACTTAGCTTGTATGTGTCTGAAAACAACTAACTCTTTATTGAACAAGAAGCAGACTTTTTATACACTTGAGAGGTAAGCGAATCACTACATGAACAATGACTCGAATATTTACCCAAAATATCACACAATGGTTAGAGAACGAGGAACAGCTGACTCATGGCTAATCCCATCTAGACAAGGTTAAACCTTAACATGCCAAATAACTCAGCACACTTAAGCGCCCATTCAGACTGGTGCGACACGACTTTGTGGGGCGACCTGTGAAGTCGCTGTGCACCGCGACCTCGGCGCGACTTGCACGGACTTCATATAATTGAAGTCAATGCAAGTCGCCTCCAGGTCGCCCCAAAGTAGTACAGGACCCTTTTTTCTAAGTCGGAGCGACTTGTGTCACTCCAATTAGAACGAGTCCTGTACTATTCAATGGCGACCGACCGACCGCGACTTGTCAGGCGACCAAGTTGCCTGACAAGTCGCGCTAGAGTGAATGGACCCTTAACTAGATGGCTGGCAACAAGACTAAAACAAAATACAATCCACATTATTATAAGTGTAAACACAGAGTAAATCAGCATAATTACGAGGTGTGGAAGACAGGTGGTTGAGCTGATGATATTATAATCTGCTAGGAGTCTGACTGAAGCCTTATTTGCAATAGGCAGATAGGCCTAGAGTCCCAGAGTGTTCATATATTCTTTGAGATATATTGTTGACAAATATTACTGTCCCATTTGAGTAATCCAAACCATATTCTGTGTCCATGAAGTCCATCATTTTCTTCACCACCCTGTGTCAATAACAGACACAGGGTGACTTACATATAAGAGGAGCCTAGGGGGCTGAGACAGGTATTTCCAACTTCTCTAAGGTGAGGTGGGTTCCACAGGCCTCCCCAACCAAAGTGACTCCTGTCATAATTTAATTTTTTAAATTAAATTTTACTAATTTGTTGTCACTTTACATTGTTTGGGATAATGATTTATTATTTCTGAATAGTAAAAGTTAGATTTTTTTTTAGAACTAACTCTGTGTATTCATATATTATTAAAACAATTAAAACATTTAAAACAGTTTTAAAAGTTTGATCATTTTTAGGAGTGCAGAATATTTATTTGATTTTTTTTTTTTTGTTTGATTTGATTAACAATATAATGGAAGGCTAGAAAATTGCTATAATTTCATTTGTAAATAATTTTGCAATGCTTTCTGCTTTGTATCAGAACTGTAATTTTAGTGTCATTTCAAACAGTATAAAATGTTTGTGTCATCTGATAATTTTTTTTTTAAGTGCCCAAAGTAAAAAAAAAAAAAAAAGCCTTTAATTAATTTTTAAATATCTTTGCAATGCTTTGTACCTCAATAAAAGAATGTAATACGATGTATACTTATCTACAGTAGCATTTTTGTTTTTTAACTAAAACTAATCAAAGTAGAAAAAAGTGCATTTTTTTTAGATTTGTTACAAAAAAAGTCATTTTTGTAAGACAAAATGATTAAAGGAAAATCTAGTTTGCCCTAAAATAAATACATAAATAAAACAATTATTATATAAATATACATACTATATATATATATATATATATATATATATATATATATATATATACATATATAACCTAATTATTATAATATAATGTAATATATTAATGAATAATATTGAATATACAGTATATTATTTTTCTAATAATATAGATTGAGATATGTATAAGGAGAGCTGCGCTAAATTGACAATAAATAAGCTAGAGCTAACCAGCATGTAGGTATAATCCAAATAACAGTATACTTGCATGTATATCATGAACAAACCAACATAAATCATATAACTGAATATCATGCAAGCATATGGTAAAGTCCATCAAACAAAGTCCAAAAAGGGAGAATGGAGGGGTGTCCGGTGTAGAGAGGAGAACACACACCACTTCTACGTGCCTAATCCACATACGGTGCCGCATGCACAGAGCTCACATCAAGCTTACAAAAGCTCACAGGGTAATGAGCATAACAGCCGTTCCATCCACTATTAGGCTGACCGATGTCCGGGATGTCTCACCGTACTGCCACCACTGAGTCACTGGACGGATAACCCCGAGCAGATGTAATAGCCCCTCAGCGTTCCACGTCCCAATAAAGGAGAGGGAGCACAATAGCATAGTACGCATACACAGTTTATTTACACAACGGTTAAAAACACTTACATGTGCGGAGGTAACAAGCGCTTGTAAACAAAATCTCACTGCCGCCCAACTTCCGGGTTGCGTCGTGGTGACGTCAGCACGCCTTCCCTACGCGTTTCGTGACACCTCACGTCTTCCTGGGGAAGATCCAGTGATTAAGTGCAGGACAAAATGATTAAAGGAAAACCTTGTTTGTCCTAAAATAAATACATAAATAAAACAATTATTATATAAATATATATATATATATATATATATATACATACTAAAACAATTATTATATAAATATATATACATACTATATATATATATATATAAAACCTAATTACTATAATATAATGTTGAATATACAGTATACAGAATATATTTTATTTTTCTAATAATATAGATGATATATATATATATATATATATATATATATATATTGTGTTTTTTATGTATTGCTTTGTTATCTTAAGTAATGAGAACATTTTTACTGAATAAACCGGCCCATAGCAGAAATGTAAAAATAGCTCCATGGGGGGACGCTGAAGTGGTAAAAGTAAAATAACAGATGGCATTAAAAAATTCCTGATAAATATTGTGGCACCAGCTTTACATTTTGATTTGATTAATAGCCAGACTGGTACTCAAGTCATCACTGCAGATCTTCTGATTTAATTTTGTGTTTGCTTTTAGATGTGTATCAGGAGTCTGGTCACTTATTTTTCTATTCATTTTCATGGTATAAAATAACAATAATAATGTTCTAAAAAAATTAATTAAAAAAAAAAATAAC
This sequence comes from Pelophylax lessonae, assembly GCF_965119305.1. Taxonomy (NCBI): domain Eukaryota; kingdom Metazoa; phylum Chordata; class Amphibia; order Anura; family Ranidae; genus Pelophylax; species Pelophylax lessonae. The sequence continues at coordinate 16,624,137 of NC_138775.1, forward strand.
CTTCTTATATAATAAAGCCTCATTTATCATGGGCGGAGTTCAGACGTGTTCCTGAGTCCCGGCGGGAGAGGACGACGTGGAAACTCCCGACTCTGTGACGGCACGGCTCTGGATTTAAGATATTTTATGGCGGAGCGGACTGATAAAAATCGGTTGTTCCTACGGGAGGATTTCTAGGAAAAGTTTGAGAACAATGGATTCCAGTGAAAGGATATTGGATTACTTATTGTTTAGGTTGTATCCTTCCAAAGGAAACTCTAAATTGTCCCACTGGGGAGGTCAAAAGATTCTGAGATGTATATTCAATTTAAAGGTGAACTCCGGCCTTCCCTTCAGTTGGACCTTCACCTCTCCTGGTCTGAAATGGCTTCCTCTGATTTCACTGCACACTGTGAGCATCTCATAATGTACACTAGAAGCTATACTAGAATGTATACAGATATAGAAGGATAGGTACTGTAGGTAGGTAGATAGGTGGACGGACGGACTATATTGTCAAAAGTATTGGGACACCTGCCTTTACACGCATATGAACTTTAATGGCGCCCCAGGGGTAGTCATCTGGTGAGTGTACAGCTGGCGGGGGACAAAGGAGGACCTGGGGCTCACTGCATGCTTGGATTTTATCGTACTGGGGTAGCACCAATTTACTGATTTATTGAAGGCACCATAAGGATCAGCAATGTCACGTGAAGCAGGGCTATCTTACCGAATGGGCACGCCAGGCAGTAGCCCAGGGGCCCAGTGAACAAAGCAAGGTCCATATTCATGTCTTTATGGACTTTGCTTTGTGCAATGGTGCGCAGTCATCCCCAAACTGTTCCCACAAAGTTGGGAGCATGAAATTGTCCAAGGTATGGTCCAAATGGTCCAAAATTTCTTGGTATGACGACACCTTAGGTCAGCCTTTCTCAACCTTTTCAACACAGAGGAACCTGCCTTAGGTGTTCCCTTCACTGGAACTAAGGGGCCAAGCCCAACCCCTGAAAAACAACCCCACACTATAATTCCACCTCCACCAAATGATTTGGACCAGTGCACAAAGCAAGGTCCATAAAGACATGGATGAGCGAGTTTGGGGGTGGAGGAACTTGACTGGTCTGCACCTCAACCCGATAGAACACCATTGGGGTTATTTACAGCGGCGACTGCGAGCCAGGCCTTCTCATCCAACATCAGTGGCTGACCTCACAAATGCGCTTCTGGAAGAATGGTCAAACACTCCCATAGACACACTCCTAAACCTTGTGGACAGCCTTCCCAGAAGAGTTGAAGCTGTTATAACTGCAAAGGGTGGGCCAACTCAATATTGAACCCTACGGACTAAGACTGGGATTCCATTAAAGTTCATGTGGGTGTAAAGGCAGGCGTCCCAATACTTTTGGTAATATAGTGTAGGTGACAAATGACATGTCTGTGTCCTCCCGGCACACAGAATTATGGGTAAGGGGTAAGAGGAAATCTGTACAGAAAACTGTGCAGAAATAGAAATTGCAAACAACTGGACCGGGCTGCAGAATTCCTGTTCAGGACTGTTGGGGACAACCAAAAATGACATTCGTACATTGGATGCCGAAGGGCGTTTGTGTTCCAGCAGCTTTCATTTGCATAAAAAAACAAGAATAGCTTTTAAACTTTGATTGGGAAGGCTTCACCTCAAACCTTCCCTTCAGTCTTGCACAGTCGTACCTTCTCCTCTCCTAGAAATGGCTTCCTCTGATTTCACCGCACACTGTGAGCTTCTCACACACGACTAAAGGATTCCGCAACTTGGGTCCTTAAGCACTAGAATAAAGACGCAAACTGCGTGACATGGGGTTTAATACGGCCACCGCAGCCAATTTATTAACTGAAGAATAAATAACATTGCATTTACCATAAGTACAAAATTCAACAATGAACTTCTAACAATGACCAAAAAAAGGGGTCTCTGGGTGTCCTTACCCACTTCTGGACCAGAAGGATTTACCCCCTTAATGACCAGGCCATATTTTGCGATTCGGCACTGCGTTACTTTAACAGACAATTGCGCGGTCGTGTGACGCTGTACCCAAATAAAATTGATGTACTTTTTTTCCCACAAATAGAGCTTTCTTTTGGTGGTATTTGATCACCTGTGCGATTTTTATTTTTTGCGCTATAAACAAAAAAATAGCTACAATTCTGAAAAAAAAAAACAATATTTTTCACTTTCTGCTATACGACATTCCCCCCCCCCCCCCCCCAAGAAAAAAAGTAAAAATCAAATTTTTTTAACATTTTAGGCCAATTTGTTTTCTGCTACATATTTTTGGTAAAAAATAAAAAGTAAAAAAAAAATCGCAATAAGCATATTTTGGTTGCTTTGCGCAAAAGTTATCGCGTCTACTAACTACAGGAAAGATATATGTCATTTTTATTGTTTTTTTCTTTTTTTTTACTAGTAATGGTGGCGATCTGCGATTTTTAGAGGGACTGCGACATTGCGGCGGACAGATCGGACCCCTAACTGACATTTTTGACACTTTTGGGGGTACCAGTGACATTACTACAGTGATCAGTGCTAAAAATATGCACTGTTACTGTAATAATGACACTGGCAGGGAAGGGGTTAACTCTGTGGGTTATCAATGGGTTAAATGTGAGCCTAGGGGAGTGATTCTAACTGTGGGGGGGGGGGCGTGGCTTGTGAAATGACCATAGAGACCTGTGTTCCTATATAGAAGGATCACAGGCGCTCTATGATCATTCCAGAGAGAAGAACGATCAGATGTGTTTACAAAAGCTGGCCGTTCTTCTCTCTCAGCGGGGAGCGATCGTGGGTGTCAGGCGGCAATCGGAGCCGGCTGCCCGCTGCATCATAGTCCCCGCTACCGAGTGGGGGCGGGAGCGTGCCGCAGCTGGCGCGCACGCTCGCCCCCTAGCTGCAGGTGCGTGACCGATGTATACCTACGTCGGTTCGCGCAGGAGGGGCTGCCTGCCGCAGTATAACTGCAGTTGGCGGTCCTTAAAGCGGAGTTCCAGCCATTTCACTCACCTGTCCAACGGTCCATCGATCCTCTCCCTCGGCGCCGGCATCACTGCTGTGGGCACCCGGCTGTGACAGTTTGCGGCTTCACAGCCGGGTACCCACTGCGCATGCGCGAGTCGCGCTGCACGTCTTGATTGGCCGGCAATCTTCTGGGACCTCTAACATGTCCCAGAAGATTGCAGGGAGGGAGGGGGAGAGGAGAACTTCTGTTCACGGCGCTCCGAGCGGAAGTGGGAGCGGGTACCTGTCACTAATAATCACTGACCCCAAAAACCCCCTGACCCGCCAACTGCTGTGACAAAATGTGCAACAGCCCTAATCTTGTATTTTATTTTTTTATTATTATTTATTCTTAACCACTTCTGGACCGGAAGATTTACCCCCTTAATGACCAGGCCATTTTTTTGTGATTCTGCACTGCGTTACTTTAACTGACAATTGCGCGGTCGTGCGATGCTGTACCCAAATAAAACTAATGTCCTTTTTTTTCCCCACAAATAAAGCTTTCTTTTGGGGGTATTTGATCACCTCTGCGATTTTTTAATTTTTTGTGGGAAGGATGTAAACTGGGACTAAGGGGGAAAATCTTCCGGTCCAGAAGTGGTTAAAGTAACGCAAGTGGTTAATAGAAAACGGGATATTGCTTTGAGTTGCAGATTTGATCAGGGACTACTCCTGGGTGGATAGGTGATATAAGGAAGATCTGGATGCGGCACACAGCGGCTCCGGTGGCGGCTCATCATCCCGGATTGGATCTTTTTAGCAATAAGTACAAAGTCTCCGTCCAGCGATTGATTTATGAAGAATGTCATTAATCCAGATTTGTCTCCCAGCAGATAAATGAAATACATCGTCGTACTCCGAGTTCCTGAGCCGATACACTATCGCTGTCATTTCCCTGTAAGGCGGTCAGATGCGGGAGTATTAGAATAGAGACATCGAATAACACCTAATAAAATCATCAGAGAACACATCGATCGAAGATCTGGTACAGGCTGTAGCAGCCATCCCGGCATCCGAGAGCAAGAGAAATAATTAGATTTATGGTGCAACTCCAGCCAAAAAAAAAACAAAAAACAAGATACAAAGAAACTAACAGTCAAAGCTATAAAAATCCCAAAAGAAAACATTTATTATATTGCAGTTTACCAATTCTTAGATATGATGGCTGCACCTGGTGATCCTGCCAGCCAGAGGCGTAACTAGAACCTTCTGGGCCCCGGTGATTTTTATTTTTTGCGCTATAAACAAAAAAGAGCGACAATCCTGAAGAAAAAAAAGAAAAATGAAAAACAATATTTTTTCACATTCTGCTATATAACATCCCCAAAAAATGTTTTAAAAATCGAAATTTTCGAACATTTTAGGCCAATTTGTTTTCTGCTACATATTTTTGGTAAAAAAAAAAAAATCGCAATAAGCGTATTTTGATTGGTTTGCGCAAAAGTTATCGCGTCTACAAACTACGGGAAAGATTTATGTCATTTTTATTGTTTGTTTTTATTTTTTACTAGTAATGGCGGCGATCTGCGATTGTTAGCGGGACTGCGACATTGCGGTGGACAGATCGGACCCCTAACTGACATTTTTGACACTTTTGGGGGTATCCGTGACATTACTACAGTAATCAGTGCTAAAAATATGCACTGTTACTGTAATAATGGCACTGGCAGGGAAGGGGTTAACCTAGTGGGTGATCAAAGGGGTTAAATGTGAGCCTAGGGGAGTGATTATAACTGTATGGGGCGGGGCTTGTGAAATGATCACAGAGACCTGTGTTCTTATATAGAAGGATCACAGGCGCTCTGTGATCATTCCAGGGAGAAGAACGGTCAGATGCGTACAAGTGTGCCAAAGTCAGAAAGTTCACTTTCTTCACTTGAATCTGGGATCTCTGTAGTTCACTGCAACCAGATTCCACATTGCCCCTCACATGTGCGCTGGGTGCGTCTGCTTCCTGAATCTATGGTGCGTAACCTTGTTCCTGTCTGATTTATTACTGGTTTATTACTGGTCTGCAAGCATGGGTCAAGTCCTGGGAAAAAAAGTTTGGGAACTCACCCAAGATTCCCCCCACTGACATTGCAAAAAAGGTACCTAAAATGCCCGCGTTCTGTGCTAAACAGTGCAAATATCAATATTTAAACTTTAAACATGTACATAGTGCTAATAGCAATGTGTTTAAGTTAAACAAAAGTCAAAAACCATATTTCTCCATTTACACGAAGGTCAGGTTAATATAACCCAGCCAGCAAAGAGTTCCTCCTTATATCAGAGTCTGCAGGATTCCCCCTTACAGGGCAAGGGAACTCTGACATAAAGGGGTAATCTGTAGATGATGATCTATAGGGGAACTCTGATATAAAGAGGGGGAAAGGGGCTCTGGTGACCAGAGACCACCTTATATCAGAGTCCACTGCGTTCCCCTTTACATCAGAGTTCCCACTTACATCAGGGTCTGCAGCATTGCCCTTTACATCAGAGCTCCCCTTCCCATCAGCGTCCACAGAGTTCCCCCTTGCACTGTAATCCTGCAGACTGATGTAAAGGTGAATGCCGGGAACTCTGATGTTGGGGGGATTCTTGTGACCAGAGACCACCTTCCGCAGAGTAGAATGCACTAAGCAGGGGGGGGGGGGGTCCTGATATAAGGGGGAACCTTTATATCAGTGCCCCCTTACATTATTGTATTCATCCCCCCTTACATCAGTGACCCCCCCCCCCTAAGACTGGCCTAGCAGTAATGTCACTGACCTTCTCTTAAGTGCACCATGCTCTGGTTTTATCCTATAATCTCCTCTCCATAGTCCACATATGTCTGACTTCTCCTGTGATCCCCATCCCAACGGCGCTCCCACTCTTGACTCCTCTCCAGACACCCCCACAGAGACTGCAGACATGATAAAAGACAAGAGATTGTCAGAGAATAGGGACATGATACAAGAGAAGGTTAGAGGCTGTGGACATGATACAGGAGGTGGTTAGAGGCTGAGGACATGATACAGGAGGTGGTCAGAGGTTGTGGACATGGTACAGGAGGTGGTCAGAGGCTGCGGGCATGGTATAGGAGGTGGTCAGAGGCTACGGACATAGTACAGGAGATGGTCAGAGGCTACGGACATGGTACAGGAGATGGTCAGAGGTTGCGGACATGGTACAGGTAGTGGTCAGAGGGTGCAGAAATGATGCAGAAGGTGGTCCAAAGCTGTGAACATGGTACAGGAGATGGTTAGAGGCTGCAGACATGGTACAGGAGATGGTTAGAGGCTGCAGACATGGTACAGGAGATGTTAGAGGCTGCAGACATGATACAAGAGATGGTCAAAGGCTGCAGACATGATACAGGAGATTTTAGAGGCTGCAGACATGGTACAGGAGATGTTAGAGGCTGCAGACATGGTACAGGAGATGTCAGAGGCTGCAGACATGGTGCAGAAGATGGTCAGAGGCTGCAGACATGGTACAGAAGATGGTCAGAGGCTGCAGACATGGTACAGAAGATGGTCAGAGGCTGCAGACATGGTACAGAAGACGGTCAGAAGCTACGGACATGGTACAGGAGATGCTCAAAAGCTGTGGACATGGTACAGGAGATGGTTGGATGCTGCAGACATGGTACAGGAGATGGTTAGAGGACACAGACATGGTTCAAGAGATGGTTAGAGGCTGCGGACAGCCATATTTTTTACAGACGCCACTGTCAGTAACAGACATTTATGTTTTGTTTTGTGAATAACACAACAGAGTAAGGGTACCAGAGGCACAACATCAGAACTGGTGACCATCTTTGCATAGGTAATTTTTCCCCATGAGATGCTTATTGATCATAGCATGCAGTTTATGACTACGCTGATACAGTGCCTTCCACAACAAGTCGCTGGGGACAAAGGAAATTGATGCGCTGGAGCCTAGTCCTCCAGAAATACAATTTACCATCCAGCAAGGGCAATGGAGCAATTATGGGGACACTGATGGTCTGTCCCACCAGGGGGAACCCTCAACGCAGACGGGTCAGCTGGCTCATGTTGGCTCAACCTTGCGTCATTTTAACAGTGGAAGATGTAACAGATAAATGTAACAGATAGAGAAAACAGGATGGTAAAATTACAGATATGTTCCTAATTCTTCCAAGGAGTAGTGGTTACAGAATTGGAGTAGGCATCTAGCAGACCTATAAATCTGGAGGATTACCACCTCACTGTTCCCAGACTTGGCGACTGCAAGAAAGGAGAGAAAAGACATCCCACATCGGGCACCACGCTGTCTGAGATCATTGCTCACTACTGAAGATCAGAGGGAATAGTCTTCATCTCTCATAAGATCCAAAATATAAGTCGAGGGGAGATGAGAGTTATTGCCTCAAAGAGCTTCTCCTTGTCTCCTCCGTCGGTCCTCCTCCTCCCAGTGGTGTATTTTGGTTTTGTGCTGCCCTAGGCAAGACTAAAATTGGGCGCCCCCTACCTTACCATCCTATGTAAATTTTCCCACCCCTTACTGTTTAACAGATGTAACGCCCTCCAAAATTGAAGGACTACAAGCTCCAGCAAGAACCCCTGAGATCTCATGAGAGGGGAGGGTGATAGGAGAGAGGGGGGATGAGAGGGGGATGAGAGATAGAGAGAGAGGGGGGGTGAGAGAGAGAGAGAGGGAAGGGAGGGGGGAAGAGAGAGATGAAATGAGAGAGAGTTGGGGGAGAGGGAGTGGGGGAGAGAGAGAGAGGAGGGGGTGAGAGAGAGGGGGGATGGGAGAGAGAGGGGGTGAGAAAGAGAGATAGGGGGAATGAGAGAGAGGGGTGAGAGAGAGAGGGGGAGGGGGAGAGAGGGGGAGGGGGAGAGAGAGAGAGGGGGAAAAACTCCAGGTATGCTGCACCCACTGTTGCTTAGGACAGAGTGGTGCCATGGCAGTGGAAGTCTTCTCCCTCCCCGGCTCCCTGTTCTAGCCAGCCTCCGGGATTTTGTTACAGCGGCCACTGGATGAGGAGGAGAACTGAGGGAGGGGAGGACAAAGGCCAGTCTTGCAGGATTCGGCTACTAACGGGAACGGCGTTCCTGCTGTGGAAAAAGTACAGGAACGCCGTTCTCATGCGTTCCTGCAGGACTCGAGCCCTGCCTCCAAGGCATGATTGTATCAGATTGGAAATATTACTTTCATACAGAGGCGTAACTAGAACCTTCAGGGCCCTTGTGCAAGAAACCATAAAGGGCCCCCCCTGAACCCAGCCGGTGATGGACCGTGTCCCAAGTGCGACCTTTGCAACCCTAGTATTTTCACCACTGGTGTCAGTAGTTTTTTTTTTTTTTTGTTATATTTCTTTATTTATTTAGCCATTTTATTTTTATTTCTTTACAATATTATTATTTTTTTTTTTTTTTAGGAGCTCCATTGGAGGGCTTTGGTGAAATATCAGGGGTCTAAAGAGACCTCTGATGTTTCAACCTTTGAGGACAGATTCAGTCTCCATCTCAGCAGCCTTAGCTGCACAGAATGAATGAACAGGAAAAGCTCTGTACAGAGCTTCCTGCTCATTCATAAACTGAAACATAGTACACAGTTTACCATGCCTCAGTTATAAATGAACAGAGTCAGTGTGTGAATGAACAAGTCAGTAGCAGCCCTCTGTTCATTGTCCAGTCACAGGCTGGGGACATGCCAGGGATGACTTTGCTCAGAGTAGCAGCCCTCTGAGCAAAGGTCAACCTGGACATGTCCCCAGCCTGTGACTGGACAATGAACAGAGTAGCAGCCCTCTGAGCAAAGGTCAACCTGAACATGTCCCCAGCCTGTGACTGGACAGTGAACAGAGTAGCAGACTCTCTGCAAAGGTCAACCTGGACCCGCCCCCAGTCTGTGACTGAACAATGAACAGAGTAGCAGCCCTCTGAGCAAAGGTCAATCTGGACATGCCCCCAGCCTGTGACTGGACAATGAACAGAATAGAAGCCCTCTGAGCAAAGGTCAACCTGGACATGTCCCCAGCCTGTGACTGGACAATGAATAGAATAGCAGCCCTCTGAGCAAAGGTCAACCTGGACATGTCCCCAGCTTGTGACTGGACAGTGAACAGAGTAGCAGGCTCTCTGCAAAGGTCAACCTGGACCTGACCCCAGCCTGTGACTGGACAATGAACAGAGTAGCAGCCCTATGAGCAAAGGTCAACCTGGACATGTTCTCAGCCTGTGACTGGACAGTGAACAGAGTTGCAGGCTCTGTGCAAAGGTCAACATGGAACCCGCCCCCAACCTGTGACTGGACAATAAACAGAGTAGCAGCCCTCTGAGCAAAGGTCAACCTGGACATGTCCCCAGCCTGTGACTGGACAGGGAACAGAGTAGCAGGCTCTCTGCAAATGTCAACTTGGACCCGCCCCCAGCCTGACACCATCCACTGCCCTACTGACACCATCCACTGCTCTGCTGACTGATACTGTCCACTCCCCTACTGACACCATCCACTGTCCTTCTGACACCGTCCACTGATCTACTGACACCGTCCACTGCCCTACTGACACCAACCTCTGCTCCATTGACCCTGTCCACTGCCCTACTGACACCATCCACTGGCCTTCTGACTGACACCCTCCACTGCCCTACTGACACTGTCCACTGCCCTACTGATACCAACCTCTGCCCCACTGACTCTGTCCACTGCCCTACTGACTGAAACCATCCACTGCCCTACTGACACCCTCCACTGCCCTACCGACACCAACCTCTGCTTCACTGACCCTGTCCAATGCCCTACTGACACCATCCACTGCCCCACTAACACAATCCACTGCCCTACTGACTGACCCTGTCCACTGCCCCACTGACACCATCCACTGCCCTACTGACACCAACCTCTGCTCCACTAACCCTGTCCACTGCCCTATTGACATCATTCACTGCCCTACAGATTGACACCATTCACTGCCCTACTGACACCGTCCATTTTAAGGTAGGCTAAGTTTGTATTTTTAGAGTGACATTTGCTTTATTACATTTTCCTTCTATTTAGTTAGGCCTTGCTAGTTCATTTCTTTTTTTTTTTTTCTGTTTAATGGGGCAGAACCCCGGTGACCTTTAATCTCTTTCATGTTATTCAGATAGATTCTCCACCTCTCAAAGTTTGCCTACCCCTGCTTTTCATAAATAAACAAAACCTGATTGTGAGCACCCCTGTCAGTGGTAAATATTTTGTCTCCACCTTCTAACTGCTACATTTACAGGACAGATTGTTCTTTTTATATACAGACTGGCAGGATCACCCGATGAAAATAAAAAGAAAGCCTAAAAAAGAAAACTAAGGCAGCCATCTCAGGATTGGTAAGCTGCAATATAATAAAGGTTTGCTTTTGGGTTTAATACTGCCTTATAGCATCTGGAAGTAATGGAAAGAGGTGGAAAGTGATGGAAAGTGGTTGGCGGTTGCCCCCGTATATATATATGGCCAGCATAGGAGCTCGTCTGTGCATACATTTCAAATATTTATTGATTTTATTCACAATCCAAAAAAAAAAAAAACATTTTATCTGCCTACTTCAGTGAATATTTACAGCCACTAAAAGTTGCAGCTTATAGCTGTATTCTTTGTAGTTGACAAGAAAAGGCGATAAAAGCAAAGTCATAAAAATAGTAGAAATGTATTCGCTGCAAGACAGAAAAATCCTTCAATGCTGAACCAATAAATAGCTCACTGCTGACCCCTACAGGTCAGTCCTGTAAGTGTTCCGGCTGCAGGCTGGAAAGTCCACTCAAATGCAGAGCCATGCAATCTCTATCCACTAATTCTGGCATACAAAGACATTGAGACCGGTGGTCACTAAACTGGTGCCTGTGAGCTCAATGAGGCCCTTCGCCAGCCTTTATCCAGCCCTTGGAGCATTGTGTCTCCCACTGACACCAACAGTGGGGGAATAATTCCTGCCACTGACACCAAAGATGAGACACCATTACTCTCACTGATATCAATGATGGGGCACTATTCCTCACACTGACACCAATGATGGGGCACTATTCCTCACACTGACACCAATGATGGGGCACTATTCCTCACACTAATACCAATGATGGGGAATTATTCCACCCACTCATATAAAATGATGGGGCACTATTCCTCTCACTAATACCAATGATGGGGAATTATTCCACCCACTCATATAAAATGATGGGGCACTATTCCTCCCACTAATAGCAATGATGGGACACTATTCCTCCCACTAATAGCAATGATGGGACACTATTCCTCCCACTGACACCAATGATGGAGCACCATTTCTCCCACTGACACCAATTATGGGGCACTATTCTTGCTACTGACTCCAATGATGCGGCACTATTCCTCCCACGGACACCAATGATGGGGCACTAATCTATTCCTCCCACTGACACCAATTATGGGGCACTATTCTTGCTACTGTCACCAATGATAGGGATGATGATTTACTAAAAGAGTTGAGAATCTTCACTCCAATCATGTGGAATGCATCTGCACATTCAAAGTGAAGAGGGATTGGCTTTTCACATGATTATATAATTAAAGTGAATATTCACACAACTGTGTACATTACAAATTAATTTCTGATCCCCGCACTGTAAATGTTGTGTTGTATATTACATTGTCCTGACCATTGCCCTGTATGTGCTAAGTTATACATTACATACTAATGTTTGCTGCTCTGTATATGCTACAGTATGTTGTACATTGCATTGTCATTTTGCACATTACTTTAAATGCTATCTTGTACATGATATAGTCTTTGCCCCCCATACTACAAACCCCTGACTGCTGCAATCTGTACGCTTTATTGTACATTACATAGATCTGACTGCTGCCCACTGTTCACTATGCTGTACATTTCATAGTCCTGACCCGTATACTCAATACACTATGCTGTACATGACATAACCCTGACCCCTATACTCAATACACTATGCTGTACATTTCATAGCCCTGACCCTATACTTAATACACTATGCTGTACATGACATAACCCTGACCCCTATACTCAATACACTATGCTGCACATGACATAGTCCTGACCCTCGCACTTAATACACAATGTTGTACATGACATAGTTCTGACCCCCGTACTTAATACACTATGCTGTACTTGACATAGTCCTGACCCCTATACTCAATACACTATGCTGTACATGCCATAGTCCTAACCCCTATACTCAATACACTATGCTGTACATGACAGAGTCCTGACCCTTATACTCAATACACTATGCTGTACATGACATAGTCCTGACCCTCGTACTTAATACACTATGCTCTACATGACATAGTCCTGACCCTAGTACTTACAGTAATACACTATGTTGTACATGACATAGTCCTGACCCCCTGTACTTAATATACCATGTTGTACATGACAGAGTCCTGACCCTTATACTCAATACACTATGCTGTACATGACATAGTCCTGACCCTCGTACTTAATACACTATGCTCTACATGACATAGTCCTGACCCTAGTACTTACAGTAATACACTATGTTGTACATGACATAGTCCTGACCCCCTGTACTTAATATACCATGTTGTACATGACAGAGTCCTGACCCTTATACTCAATACACTATGCTGTACATGACATAGTCCTGACCCTCGTACTTAATACACTATGCTCTACATGACATAGTCCTGACCCTAGTACTTACAGTAATACACTATGTTGTACATGACATAGTCCTGACCCCCTGTACTTAATACACCATGTTGTACATGACATAGTCCTGACCCCTATACTCAATACACTATGGTGTACATGACATAATTCATACCTCTCCTATTGTTACACATGGTATGGTCAGGGCCTTTTTTCTCAGACAATAGGTCCAGGAACTCCCCCTTTCCAAGACACCCCGCGTCCCCACCCCCTACCCACCTCTTGCACCATTCCTTGGTTCCACCCCCTACCCACGTCCCAGTACTGCCCCTTTTAGAGAATACAGAACCAAGTAACAATTGTGATAATTGTATGGAATTTGTTAATGATAATAAGAAAAGCAGTAAAATAGATCCCCTGCAACCAGCAACAATAGTCCCCCCCCCCTCAGCAACAGTGGACCACCCGCAACAGAAGACCCTGCACCCCCAGCAACAATAGATCTCCCCCAGCAACAGTGGACCACCCGCAACAGAAGACCCTGCACCCCCAGCAACAATAGATCTCCCCCAGCAACAATGGACCACCCGCAACAGAAGACCCTGCACCCCCAGCAACAATAGATCTCCCCCAGCAACAATGGAGCACCCGCAACAGAAGACCCTGCACCCCCAGCAACAATAGATCTCCCCCAGCAACAATGGACCACCCGCAACAGAAGACCCTGCATCCCCAGCAACAATAGATCTCCCCCAGCAACAATGGACCACCCGCAACAAAAGATCATGCACCCCTTGCCATTACATACATTCAGTGCTGGAGGTGCCAGAACTGCATTCCCCCGTGTTCCCGCTGAAAAAACACCCTGGTCACCCCTAACATTACTTTCTATAGAAGGTCAGAGCGGCCTCATAGCAGTTTTGGAATATTAGTTCTCGGAACGACGCAGGTACAAACCAACGATGGAGTTGAACTGCTGGAGCCGCTCCAGAGCCGGCAAACAGGGCACTCTGCCACCTCTCCATGGAATCACTAAATATACAACTTTTTTTTTTTTTACTAATTATTTGTATTAACATGAATGTAGAATTTGGTATATTGCAGGCGGCTCCGAAATAAACACTCAGAATTCCATTTACTGCTGGTTTTATGAATTAGCACTCTGAGGATAAATTGAATGGTATAATAAATGGAGTCATTTCATCCCAGCTTTAAATTACAAGTTAATGCGTCTGTCTGCCGACAGATTGATGTACAGGAGCTCCAAATATTTTAGTGCCATTGAAAGCTAAACAAAAAAGATATGAGAAGAAAGAGAGAAAGAGAGAAAGAGAAAGAGAGAAAGAGAAAGAGAGAAAGAGAAAGAGAGAAAGAGAGAGAGAGAGAGAGAGATGGTAAGTATAAGAGCAGGAAAGAGGGGGGAAATAGGTCGAGGAGATGGCGGATCAGGGGAGGTCTGGGTAAGGGAGACAGAGGGGCATTTGCCACCTTGGTCATTACTAAGAAGATATGTTGGACTGAAAGGGGGCACTAGAGACAGAGAGAGAGAAAGATGGGGAATGGGGAGGTGGACAAGGGGAAAGGAGCAAGGGAGCAAAACAGAGAGATAGAGGGTGGGACAGAAAGTCAACTGAAAGCGGAGTTCCACTCAAAGTTGGAACTTCCGCTTATCTGTCTCCACCCCCCCCCCCCTCCGTTGCCACATTTGGCACCTTTCGGGGGGGAAGTGGGTACCCGTTTTTGTCAGGTACCCTGTCCCCACTTCCGTCGGACCTCGCCGTGGCGAGGTACGTCTGCAGTCAAGCCCCCCCCCCCTTCCTTCCTCCTCCTTCCTCTGCTTTCTGGCCAGTAACCGAGTGCAGAGCGCAGAGCTCATGCAGAGTGGGGACCCGGCCGTGAAGCCGCAAGGATTTACTGCCGGGTTCCCTTACCAGCAATGGCGGCGGCAACATCCAATAGAATACATCGGTTGCGGTGCCAAAATTTCTGGATTCCAGGACAGGTAAGTGTCCTAATATTAATCCGACAGCCGACAGCCAATAGAAAACATCGGCTACGGTGCCAACATTGCTGGATTCCAGGACAGGCAAGTGTCCTAATATTAATCCGACAGCCAATAGAAAACATCGGCTGCGGTGCCAACATTGCTGGATTCCAGGACAGGCAAGTGTCCTAATATTAATCCGACAGCCGACAGCCAATAGAAAACATCGGCTACGGTGCCAACATTGCTGGATTCCAGGACAGGCAAGTGTCCTAATATTAATCCGACAGCCGACAGCCAATAGAAAACATCGGCTACGGTGCCAACATTGCTGGATTCCAGGACAGGTAAGTGTCCTAATATTAATCCGACAGCCAATAGAAAACATCGGCTACGGTGCCAACATTGCTGGATTCCAGGACAGGTAAGTGTCCTAATATTAATCCGACAGCCGACAGCCAATGGAAAACAGCGGCTGCGGTGCCAACATTGCTGGATTCCAGGACAGGTAAGTGTCCTAATATTAAAAGTCAGCAGCTACAATATGTGTAGCTGCTGACTTAATTTTTGGAGGGGGAGGCCGGAACACCATTTGAAGAAGGAGGAGTGAGAATTGGATAAGAGAGTAGAAAATAAAAAGAGTGTTGATTGGGGAGGTCTGGGCTGGGGAGCAGATGGTTATTTGCCCCCTTGGTCATTACTAAGAAGATATGTTGGGCTGATAGGAGGGAATAGAGACAGAGAGAGAGAAAGATGGGGAATGGGGAGGTGGACAAGGGGAAAGGAGCAAGGGAGCAAAACAGAGAGATAGAGGGTGGGACAGAAAGTCAACTGAAGGAGAAGAGAGAACTGGATAAGAGAGTAGAAAATAAGAAGAGTGTTAATTGGGGAGGTCTGGGCTGGAAAGCAGATGGGCATTTGCCCCCTTGGTCATTACTAAGAGGATATGTTGGGCTGATAGCCTGGAGTAAAGGAGGAGGGGGAATGAGAAATAGACAGGGGGGAGAGTGAGAGAGAACGAGAATGAGAGAGATGGACAAGAGAGAAGAGAGAGCTGGGACACGGAAGGAGACAAAGAGATGGACAAGGGGGAGAACGAGAGGGAGTAAGAAAGAGAGAGATGGACAAGAGGGAAAAGAGAGATGGGGAGCGGAAGGAGACAGAGAGATGGACAAGAGGAAGGGAGAGAGGGAGCAAAACAGAGAGATAGAGGGTGGGAAAGAAAGAGGAGTGGAGAAGGAGGAGAGAGGATTGGACAAGTGAGTAGAAAATAAGTAAAGAAGAGTGTTGATTGGGGAGGTTTGGGCTGGGGAGCAGACGGGCATTTGCCCCCTTGGTCATTACTAAGAAGATAAATTGGGCTGATAGCCAGGGCCAGGCCTTAGGTGTTCAGGCGCCCTGTGCGAGCTAATCCTGTGGCGCCCCCCCCCCCCACCGCGCGCGTGACCCCCCCACCCCCCCCCGCACATTTTTTTGCACTTTATTTGACTTTTCTTTTTTATGATCACTAATAACTTAGCCCTCCTTACATTAGAGACCCCTCGCAGAGCCCCCCTCACATCAAATACCCCTTTACATTAGAGATCCCCACAGAGCCCCCCCTTACATCAAAGACCTCCTTACATTAGAGACCCCCACAGAGCCCCCCCTACATCAGAGACCCCCCCACAGAGCCCCCTTTACATCAGAGACCCCCCCACACAGAGCTCCCCTTACATCAGAGACTCCCCCACACAGAGCCCCCCATACATCAGAGACCCCACACACAGAGCCCCCCTTACATCAGAGACCCCCACACTGAACCTGCAGGCTGCGGTCACGCTTACCTCCCGCTGTGTGGCCTTATCATCTGCGAGCTGTGATGGCCGCACGGCGCCACTGTTGCCCATGGCGCCGCACAGCTCGCACACCCCAAAGGCCGGCCCTGCTGATAGCCTTGAGTAAAGGAGGAGGGGGCGTGAGAAATAGACAGGGGGGGGGGTGAGAGAGAGCGAGAATGAGATTGACAAGAGAGAAGAGAGCTGGGAAACAGAAGGAGACAAAGAGCTGGATAACGGGGAGAGCTAGAGGGTGTGAGAAAGAGAGAGATGGACAAGAGGGAAGAGAGAGATGGGGAATGGGAGGAGACAGAGTGATGGACAATAAAAAGGGAGAGAGGGAGCAAAACAGAGAGATAGAGGGTGGGGAAGAAAGAGAAGTGGAGAAGGAGGAGAGAGAATTGGACAAGTGAGTTGAAAATAAGTAAAGAAAAATGTTTGCGCTGAAGAGCAGACGGGCGTTTGCCCCCTTGGTCATTACTAATAAGTTATGCTGGGCTGATAGCCTTGAGTAAAACAGTAAAGGGGAGTGAGAGGGAGTGAGAAAGAGAGATGGACAAGAGGGAAGAGAGAGAGAGAGATGGGGAACGGGAGGAGACAGAAATGGACAAGGGAAAAAGAGAAACGGAGCAAGATACAGAGCATCCAGAAAGTTTTCACATCGCTTCACTTTTTCCACATTTTGTTATGTTACAGCCTTATTCCAAAATAGATTAAATTCATTATTTTCCTCAAAATTCTACAAACAATCCCCCATAATGACAACGTAAAAGAAGTTTGTTTGAAATCTTTGAAAATGTATTAATATTAAAAAACGAAAATAGTCACATGTACATAAATATTACCACTTTTTGCCATGATACTCAAAATTGAGCTCAAGTGCATCCTGTTTCTACTGATCATCCCTGCGATATTTCTACAACTTGAAAGAAGTCCACCTGTGGTAAATTCAGATGATTGGACATGATGTGGAAAGGCTCACACCTGTCTATATAAGGTCCCACAGTTAACAGTGCATGTCAGGGAATAAACCAAGCCATGAAGTCCAAGGAATTGTCTGTAGACCTCCGAGACAAGATTAAATGGAGGCACAGATCTGGGAAAGGGTACAGAAAATTTTCTGCAGCATAAAGGGTCCCAATGAGCACAGTGGCCTCCATCATCCTTAAATGGAAGAAGTTTGGAACCACCAGGACTCTTCCTAGAGCAGGCCACCCGGCAAAACTGAGTGATCGGGGGAGAAGTGCCTTAGTCAGGGAGGTGACCAAGAACCCGATGGTCACTCTGACAGAGCTCCAGTGTTTCTTTGGGGAGAGAGGAAAACCTCCCAGAAGAACAACCATATCTGCAGCACTCCACCAATCAGGCCTGTATGGTAGAGTGGCCAGATGGAAGCAACTCCTCAGTAAAAGGTACATGACAGCCCACCTGGAGTTTGCCAAAAGGCACCTGATGGACTCTCAGACCATGAGAAACATAATTCTCTGGTCAGATGAAACAAAGATTGAACTCTTTGGCCTGAATGGCAAGCATCATGTCTGGAGAAAACCAGGCACTGCTAATAACCTGGACAATGCCATCCCTACAGTTAAGCATTGTTTCTGCAGCATCATGCTGTGGGGATGTTTTTCAGCTGCAGGAAGTGGGAGACTAGTCAGGATCGAGGGAAAGATGAATGCTTCAATGTACAGAGACATCCTTGATGAAAACCTGCTCCAGAGCGCTCTGGACCTTAGACTGGGGCGAAGGTTCATCTCCCAACAGGACAACAACCCTAAGCACACAGCCAAGATAACAAAGCAGTAGCTACTGGACAACTCTGTGAATGTCCTTGAGTGCCCCAGCCAGAGCCCAGATTTTAACCCAGTTAAACATCTCTGGAGAGATCTGAAAATGGCTGTGCACCAATGCTCCCCATCCAACCTGATGGCGCTTGAGAGGTTCCGCAAAGAAGGATGGGTGAAACTGCCCAAAAATTGGTGTGCCAAGCTGGTAGCATCATACTCAAAAAGACTTGAGGCTGTAATTGGTGCCAAAGGTGCTTCAACAAAGTATTGAGCAAAGGCTGTACTTATGTACCTGTGATTTTTTTTTTTTTTTTTTTTGGTTAGTATTTTTAATAAATTTGCAAAGATTTCAAACAAACTTCTTTCACCTTGTCATTTTGGGGTATTTTTTGGGCTGGGAGCAGATGAGCATTTGCCCCCTTGGTCATTACTAATAAGATATTTTGGGCTGATAGCCTTGAGTAAAGGAGGAGGGGGGGGGGGCGAAAGATGGACAAGGGGGAGAGCGAGAGGGAGTGAGAAAGTGTCAGGTCTCTTCTCAGTGCTGAAGGCTGCTCAGCTGTCGGTAAATTTCCAGCCACTCATTGTTTCCACAGTGACTCACCTGGTTACCATTTCCTGACTAAACTGTCCAGCCCCCAGCCTTCACCTGCTCAACATATCCTGAGTTTCTCAGCTGTGTTCCTTTTAAAGACTTTGCCCAGCTGACGTCCCTTCTGGTTCCTGATCCCGACCTTCTGCTTCCGACTATGCTGATTTCTGACTCCCTGATTACTGCCTCGTCTGATTACCCGTTTTGGCTTCCGACCCCTGGCTTATGTTTTGACAATGTTTTTGACCTGTAATTTTTTACTATTACATTAAAGGTGTGATTTTTACTGCATTTTCTGTCTCGGTCTGATCCATGGTTCCTGACAGAAAAAGAGAGATGGACAAGAGGGAAGAGGAAAGAGGAAGACAGAGAGATATGGACAAGGGGGAGAGCGAGAGGGAGCGAGAAAAAGAGAGATGAACAAGGGAACAGGAGAAAGAAAAATGGAAGAGGGAGGAGAAAGAAATGCATAAGAGGGGAAAAGGAAATAAGTAGAGAAGGTTGTTGATCAGGGTAGGTCTGGGCTGGGGGGGGGGCAGATGGGCGTTTGTCCCCCTGGTCATTACTAATAAGATATGCTGGGCTGATAGCCTTAAGATAAGAAAGAGGGGGGGGGGGGAGCGAGAGATGGACAAGGGGGAGAGGAAAATAAATAGAGAAGATAGTTGATCAGGGTAGTTCTGGGCTGGGGAGTAGATGGGCATGTGCCGCCTTAGTCATTATTAACAAGATATGTTGGGCTGATAGCCTTAAGTTAAGGAGGAGGGGGAGTGAGAGATGGACAAGGGGGGAGAAGAAAATAAATAGAGAAGATTGTTTACCAGGGTAGGTTTGGGCTGGGGAGCAGATGGGTATTTGCCCCCCTGGTCATTACTAATAAGATATGTTGGGCTGATAGTCTTGAGTAAAGGAGGAATCTGAGCGAGAGATGGACAAGGGGGGAGAAGAGAATAATAGAGAAGATTGTTGAACAGGGGAGGTTTGGGCTGGGGAGCAGATGGACATTTGCCCCCTGGTCCATACTAATAAGATATGTTGGGCTGATAGCCTTGAGTAAAGGAGGAGTGGGAGCAAGAGATGAAGAAGGGGGAAAGTGAGAGGGAGTGAGAAAGAGAGGGATGGACAAGAGGGAAGAGAGAGAGAAAGAGAAGGAGAATGGAGAGAGAAAGATGGACAAGGAGAAGGGAGAGAGAGAACAGGATAGAGAAACAGAAGATTGTACAGAATGAGAAAGAGAAATGGATAAGGAAGAGAGAGAGAGTTGGACAAGAGGAAGAAGGAAATGGGTAGAAGAGAAAGTTGATCAGGGGGTCTGGGCTGAGGGGCAGAAGGGCATTTGCCTCTTTGGTCATTACTATTAAAGATATGTTGAGCTGGCCACCCTGAGTAGAGATAATACACCATCTAGACATTAGTCAGTAACACATACTGGGCTTTATAAACCTATCTACTCACTATTTAGACCTATGATCTCAGTGCCTGGCAAAAGAAAACCTGCCAGCACCAACTTTTCTTTGTGGTTCTGAGATTTTATGTGACTGAATGCCGAGAGCTGCAGAGGAGGCCGATGGTTAAAGATGTTAAAAGACATGTCACAGTAAGCTGTGTACCTTAAGAACACTCATTTTTCATCTTGACAACCAATCATTGTAGAACCGCAGCACATTTTATGTCCTACGCGTTCTTTACACCATAAGAAACTGTCCCAACCATAAAAAGGGCCCTTTGTTTTTTCCCCCTAGGCCAATGAAAAGGCAAATATAGTATAGTAGGTTAGGATTTCCAACTGAATATAAGCTGTGCCTTGCAATGTGTCAGGAAACAGATATTGATGTCTATGCTATGAACTGTCCCTGTATCCAGAAATGTTTGGGCTCATCGTAAAATATGCTGCATGGGGATCTGGTAGGTAATGGTAGGTAATGCAGGAGCTTGGTCCCCCCCCATGAAAATGGCTTTTAGAAAGAAAGACAGATGGAGAAGGAAGGGGAGGGGGTAGAGAAGAGGGATAGAGAGATGAGAGAGAGAGACCGAGACAGAGATAGAAAGAGAGAGAGAGAGAAATTGAGACGAGGGAGAGAGAGATGGATAAGGGGGAGTGAGAGACAATGAGACAGAGAGAGATGGGGAAGAGGGAGATGGGCAAGGGGGAGTATGAGACAATGAGACAGAGAGAAATGGGGAAGGAGGAAAGGGAGATGGACAAGGGGGAAAAGAGGGCACTGGACAGAAAGAGAGATGGAAATGGAGACGGGGAAAGAGAAAAAGGGAAGATGGAGAAAGAGATGGACAAGGGGGAGTGAGAGACAATGAGACAGAGAAAGATGGGGAAGGGGGAGGAGGAAGGGGGAGAGGGAAAAGGGCAAAGGGGAAGTGAGGGCACTGGGCAAAAAGAGAGAGGGAAATGGAGAGGGGGAAGAGAGAGAAATGGGGAAGAGTGAAAGAGAGATGGACAAGGGGGAGTGAGAGACCATGGGACAGAGAGAGAGATGGGAAAGAGGGAGATGGGCAACGAGCGTGAAAGACAACGAGACAGAGATAGGGAAGGGGGAGAGAGAGAGATGGGCAAGGGGGAAGTGAGGGCACTGGACAAAAAGAGAGAGGGAAATTGAGAGGGGGAGAGAGAGAAGTGGGAAAGGAGTAGAGAGAGATGGAAAACAAGAGTGAAAAATTTAGAAGAGGGATGGAGAGATGGACATGGGGGGGGGGGGGCAGACGGAGTGACCGATAGAAAAGAGGGAGAAAGCGACAGACAGAAAGTGAGATGGGAAAACAGGAGAGAGAGAGAGAGAGAGAGAGAGATAGATAAGGGGGAGTGAGAGACAGCGAGAAGATGGGCAAGAGGGAGATGATCAAGGAGGAAGAAGGGAGAGCACTAGACAGAAAGAGAGAGGGAAATGGAGAAGGGTGAGAGATATATAGAATAGGGGTAGAGACAGAAATGCAGAAGGGGTAGAGAGAGATGTACAAGAGAAGACAGAAAGAGACAGAAATTTAGAAGAGGGAGAGAGAAAAAAAGAATGAGAAAGAGAGAGCTAAACGAAAGAGAGAGAGAAAGAAAGAGAGAGAGAGAGAAAGAGAGAAAGAGAAAGAGAGAAAGAGAAAGAGAAAGAAACAAAGAGAGAGAGAAAGAGAGGGAAAGAGACAGAGAGAAAGAATGATGAGAAAGTAGGAGAGAAGAGAGATGGGCAAGGTGGGAGGGAGCAAGGGAATGAGACAGAAAGAGAGAGCAATGGAGGAGGGGGAGAGAGAGATGGACAAGGGGGGGGGGAGAGAGAGAGTAATGGAGGAGGAGAAATGGACAAGGGGGAGACAGAGAGAGAGATAGTAATGGAAGAGGAGAAATGGACAAGGGAGAGAGAGAGAGAGAGGGGGCAAGTGGAGGGTGAAACAGAAAGGTGAGTAGAGAGGGAGAAGAAGTAAAGAAGAAAGAGAAAAACGGCAGATATGATAACCTATCTGTCCCCTACATAAGAAAGAAAGAATAAGGCATTGAGATAGAGAGAGAGGAAGAGGGCAAAGCAGTAACGGGGGAAAGGGAGGAAGATAGAGTGGGAGAAATAGAAAAGATACAGAATACACTCTTGGGGGGGGGGGGGGTATATTAAAATTGGTGAACACAGAATCTGGTGCAGCTGGTTATAGTAACCAATCAGCTTCTAACTTTAGCTTGTTCAATTAAACTTTGAAGCTGATTGGTTACTCTGCACCAGACTGATGTGTGTACCAGTTTTAGTAAATCTCCCCCTCTGAGTCATTGAGCTTGTACCAACATGCAACCAAATTCCACATGCAACAATGTCCGATTTGGTTGCTTGTTAAAGTCAGTGACTCAGAATGCACAGAAGAAGCTGGATCAAAGGGACAGCCAGACAATGTAGCATTTTCAGAAGTAGAGATTAGTAATGGGAGACAGAAGGAAGCATGGTTGTGTATACAGTTTGTTCCCTCATGAAGTTATATGATGATCATGGGAAATGTCTCCTATCCCTGAGTCCTCCTATATATCACTGTGTCTGGGGGAGGAGAGGACGGCATAGTAAATTATTTTTGCTTTTACAGGATCTGCAGAGCACAGAACATCCAGCAATATGTACAGTACAGATAATTCCAGACAGATCTGTCTGAGAGCTAAAGTTTATCCAAGAGATACGTGAATCTGGCTCCAAAGCAACTCAGACATAGAAGTATGTGTATAGGACTGGGTATAGGACCAGCTATGAATCATTCTTAATGCCCCCCAGAAAGATGTGCTGAGCTGACCACGCTGTACCCCTTTCATCAATTCGAAGCAAGCTGCAATATGAACAGCCAATAGAGGCTGGGCGCCAAATCCAGTCCAACTAAGTGTCTGCGCTCATTGCAGAATTGTTTAAAGCTAAATTCCAGAAAAACAGACCAAATACATGTAGCACTACCCCCATGGGAGCCGCTAAGCTGGAATGGGTCCTTTGTTCTCTGCCTCACCGTCCTCAAGATCCTTAGCACCTCTGACATTCTGGGATGAGTGTAGAGGCATGCAATGACACAGAAACTCACTGAAGTTAATACTTGGCTATAGGCAGTAACCCTTTGACTAGGAGACAGGCATTAGGCGAGTCAGTAAGCAACCTAATGTACCTGTCAGTAAGCAAAGTTGATAACAAAGCAAACATGAGGTTGAATAAGCAATGATGGTTACACTATTGGCATACAGAATGTTGAGTAGTAATGATTAATTATGAAAGTAACAATTGGTTCCCAAATCATCATAAACAGTAGCAAAGCCTCCGCAGGTGTAGCAGTGGGCAGAGACTATACTGCCGGAGTACGTCAATGGCGGTTATGTTAGGCCTAGACTGACTGGTATACACTGTCTGTGTGAAGGTGATAGTAATGAGGAGGGACAGGAGAGGGTGTGGGAGGCGATTTAACAAGAGGAGCAGTTTCTAAAGAGATTCTTCTGCCGGCTCGTTGGGGCCCTTTAAGAAGCATTGGTGCACTTATCCGGCAGTCCCAATATTTTTTTATTTATTAATTTTAGGTATTTATATAGCGTCATCAATTTGCGTAGCGCTTTACATATACACTTTATTACCAAAAGTATTGAGACGCCTGCCTTCACACGCACATTAACTTTAATGCATGGGTGTCCAACCTTTTGGCTTCTCTGGGCCACATTGAGTGTAGAGAAATTTTCTCGGGCCACATATAAAATATATACTATAGTTAAGGTATATAAGTAATAAAATGCCGCCGCGCCCTCCCGTGCTGCCGCCCCCCTCCCAGTACTAATTTAACACAACTAGTGGATGATCCCCTCCGAGGCAGCCTCTGTGGCCGTGCCCCCGACTCGACTTCCTTACTCCACAGCAAAAAAAAATTGTCAAGGGGCAGTGGGCCGCATTGCTTGCGGTTCCTTTCCATGCTGTCCCTCGCTTTAAGATCGCTTTACTGCAGGGGGGTCTTCCCGTTCAGGATTACAGCAGCCGTCGGTGCAGACGATGGTCTATGTGGACAGCTTTACCCCGGATGCCTGCATACTTAGATGTGCCTGTTTTATTCATCAACAGTGTGAGTTGCTAAATGTTGAACCTTCATTAAATGGAACCATATTGCTACACTTAGAGGCGCCTCTCTTCTCTTTGATACCCTGTATCTCCTGCTGGATTTTGCTTCCAATCCCCTTGTGGAAGTGGCTATTTGTGGATGGACATTTTATGGTTATATAACCTATCGCAATGCTATAATCTTTTTATATGGACTATAAATTGAAGGATTTATGAACAAATAGTTGTGGAACGAATCATCTGAGTTTCCATTATTTCTTATGGGGAAATTCGCTTTGATATAAGAGTGCTTTGGATTACAAGCATGCTTCCAGAACGAATTATGCTCGCAATCCAAGGTTTTACAGTATATATATATATATATATATATATATATATACACAGTATTTCAAAGAAGTGAGTACACCCCTAACATTTTTGTAAATATTTTATTCTATCTTTTCATGTGACAACACTGAAGAAATGACACTTTGCTACAATGTAAAGTAGTGAGTGTACAGCTTGTATAACAGTGTAAATTTTTGTAAATTTTGGTGTATATATTGTGAGGGGACTAGCTTGGTGGCGGGCGTGGATGACCCCTTGGGGGGATTCGTTACACAGTGAGATAGCCGAGAAGTGGTTGCAAACAACAGTTTGATTTATTCATGCAATTTTCTTCACCAGACTGCAAGCGTCAAAAATATCCAAAATAAAATAAAACACAAAATAAATCCTTGCCACTGTGGGCGGCTACCTTCTCACACACAGGAACCTATCTAAGGAAGTCTGTCCCCAACCTACTGTTGGGCAGACTTAGCTGATCATACAGCAGACTATCAATAGTCCATTTATTATCTCTTCACATGGAGAATGTCTCTTTTCTTTTCACACAGCACATGTTCATTGGACTTTCCTTTCACATAGAAAACATCCATTGGCTTTTCTCTTCACACTCTTCACATGGAAATAGTTCATTTTCTCACCTTCAGAAGTCTTCACACTTTTTACCCTCCTCAGCGCACATCGCTCCAGGAGGTCTTCCCCATGCTCACACAGCTTCAGGGGGCATTCCTTCTCCCATGCTCACACAGCGTCGGGAGGCACACATCTGACTGTCCTCCTCTCCCCAGCTCACACAGCGTCAGGAGGCAGCAATCCTTAGACTTCCTTTGGACAAATTATAGAGGCCTTAACTTCCTCATTCCGAACAGCTGAAGGCCTTTCAACTTCCTTAAGCCTTCCTGGCTACCTTTTCAGCCGACACCCTATAGTAATTGGTGAACTGTCTAAACCAAGCAGAGATGTATCTCCTGTCTGTGACAACATCCACAGATTTACCTGACTTCCTGTCACAATATATATATATATATATATATATATGTATCTATATACACCAAAAGAGAGAGCGGCACCCACGGGTCTTGAAAGGCGAACGCACAATAACGGCCTTATTTTGACGTTTCGATGATGCACAAGCTTGTCTTGCTTGTCTTCCTCATGACAACAAACAAGTGAAGCAACACAACATGTATATCATTTATAATAGTATATTTAATTTTGAATACAATTATGATTTTATACTCACACACACTCTGTTACATTTCCTTTCAGATGTTCCTCATGCAAAGTAATTGAACTGATGAGCTCACACTGCCACCTGGAGGCCAGCATTAGCTACTGCAAATTCAATTTCAGCAATTTATGGGATCTAATTATACGGTGACTATCGGAAGAAGGATGGCGGATCGTTAATGAATACAGAAGTCTATACCATCCAGAGCTGTTTACCCCCCCTGTGGTTTATTTTCATATGAACTTGTTTAGCATTCTAAGTTAATTCCCCTCACTTTTCCAGATGTGTGATAAATGGAATCATTTCTTACAATGAAGACCTGCTTGCCTCGCTTTACTGCGATTCTTTATTAAACTCGCAGCGCGCCCACTGCGCGACGTGTAATGTAATAAGCTAGATCTATATGACTGCAAATAAAGACACCGCGGCAGGAAATAAAACTGCTAATAATTGATGAATATAGATACGGGCTGTAATGATGTCATAACATAACAGCTGATTTTCACACGACTTTGCGTATCGCTCATTGAAGTGAATGGACTGCTTTGTGTGCGCATTTGTTGCCCAAAAGAAACTCTCGCTCCTGTTTGGGTGACAAGCTTAGTGCGATTTTTTTTTAAACTTGCATTTTGCGGCAATTGCCGTGCGATTCTCTGACATGAAAATCGCAGCAGAGTCGCACAACATTTGGGGTGCCATTAAAGTATAATGGTGGCCAAATGTGCGGTGTTCTCTCGTGATTTGGAATCAACGGCAGAAGCGAATGAATTCTGCCCACGATTTCTAAACGGGACCTTAGCAATGAACCAATCCCAGAACATTTCGGGTGGAGTATTTATTTTCTGTATTATTACTGATATTTGTAGATACAGAAGTTCACTGATTGAATATAACCCACTTGAAGAGACCCTGTCACCAACTTAGAAAGTTTTTGGGAAAATAAATCAAGTATTTGAAATGCTTACATGCAGCGTGCTGGCCCAGCTCCTCCACCCCTCCC
Source organism: Pelophylax lessonae (assembly GCF_965119305.1). Classification (NCBI taxonomy): domain Eukaryota; kingdom Metazoa; phylum Chordata; class Amphibia; order Anura; family Ranidae; genus Pelophylax; species Pelophylax lessonae. Next base: position 16,651,026 of record NC_138775.1, read on the forward strand.
TTTCCACATAACCTTTCATATAGCTTCCTGTGGGAGGAGTCAATGGGAATGCTATGGACAATGGTGGATACTTTTTCTGATTTAGGGGGGCCCTTAAGTATAGCCAAAACTCAGTAAATATTACATGTCAGAGAGAGCAGACATAGAACAGGATATGGTCAGAGACTGCAGACATGATACAGGAGATGGTCAGAGACTGCAGACATGATACAGGAGATGGTCAGAGACTGCGGACATGATACAGGAGATGGTCAGAGACTGCGGACATGATACAGGAGATGGTCAGAGACTGCAGACATGACACAAGAGATGGTCAGAGATCGCAGACATGATAGAAGAGATGGTCAGAGACCACAGACATGCTACAGGAGATGGTCAGAGACTGCAGACATGACACAAGAGATGGTCAGAGATCGCAGACATGATAGAAGAGATGGTCAGAAACTGCAGACATGATACAGGAGATGGTCAGAGACTGCAGACATGATACAGGAGATGGTCAGAGACTGCAGACATGATACAAGAGATGGTCAGAGAGCAGACATAGAACAGGATATAGTCAGAGACTGTGGACACGATACAGCAGATGGTCAGAGACTGCAGACATGATACAGCAGATGGTCAGAGACTGCAGACATGATACAAGAGATGGTCAGAGACTGCAGACATGATACAGGAGATGGTCAGAGACTGCAGACATTTTACAGGAGATGGTCAGAGACTGCAGACATGATACAGCAGATGGTCAGAGACTGTGGACATGATACAGCAGATGGTAAGAGACTGCAGACATGATACAAGAGATGGTCAGAGACTGCAGACATGATACAGCAGGTGGTGAGAGACTGTGGACATGATACAGCAGATGGTCAGAGACTGCAGACATTTTACAGGAGATGGTCAGAGACTGCAGACATGATACAAGAGATGGTCGGAGACTGCAGACATGATATAAGAGATGGTCAGAGACTGCAGACATGACACAATAGATGGTCAGAGACTGCAGAAATGATACAAGAGATGGTCAGAGACTGCAGACGTGATACAGGAGATGGTCAGAAACTGCAGACATGATACAGGAAATGGTCAGAGATTGCAGATATGATACAAGAGATGTCCAGAGACTGCATACATGACACGATAGATGGTCAGAGACTGCAGAAATGATACATGTGATGGTCAGAGACTGCAGACATGACACAAGAGATGGTCAGAGACTGCAGACATGGTCCAAGCGATGGTCAGAGACTGAAGACATGGTACAAGAGATGGTCAGAGACTGCAGACATGAGACAAGAGATGGTCAGAGACTTCAGACATGATAGAAGAGAGGGTCAGAGACTGCAGACATGATACAAGAGATGGTCAGAGACTGCAGACATGGTCCAAGCGATGGTCAGAGATTGAAGACATGATACAAGAGATGGTCAGAGACTGCAGACATGAGACAAGAGATGGTCAGAGACTTCAGACATGATAGAAGAGAGGGTCAGAGACTGCAGACATGACACAAGAGATGGTCAGAGACTGCAGACACGATACAAGAGAGGGTCAGAAACTGCAGACATGATACAAGAGAGGGTCAGAGACTGCAGACATGATACAAGAGAGGGTCAGAGACTGCAGGCATGGTACAAGAGATGGTTAGAAACTGCAGACATGGTGCAAGTGATGGTCAGAGACTGCAGACGTGGTACAAGAAATGGTCAGAGACTGCAGACATGGTCCAAGTGGTGGTGAGAGACTGCAGACATGATACAAGTGATGGTCAAAGAATGTAGACATGATACATGAAATGGTCAGAGACTGCAGACAGCATACAAGAGATGGTCGGAGACTGCAGACATAGTACAGGAGATGGTCAGAGGCTGCAGACATGGTATAGAAGTAGCTGTAGAAGTATCCATAGACTGGAGATATATTACATGGGGCTGATAAAATGTCCTTCTGCGTAACATTTATGGGTAGCCCGATTAACCACTTGCCGACTGCCGCAAGTACATATACTGCGGCGGTCAGCCCCATGCAGGCAAAGTGACGTACCGGTACGTCACTCGCCTGTGAGCCAATAGGGGGCAAGCGCGTGCCGCAGGAAGCGCGCTCCCGCCCCCGCTCGTTCACGGACACCTCCGTGCGAGTGACCGGCGGACCCGATGTCCGCCGGTCACTGGCGATCGTCAGTTACAGAGGAAGAAAGGCAGGTGGCTGATGTAAACAAGCCGCCTGTCATTCTCCCCTGTGTAACAGCAGAGATCATACGATCCTGCTATGTAGGACCGTAGATCTCTGCTGTTACATGAACAGCCACATCCCTGCACAGTTAGAAACACGCCCCTAGGGACACACTTAACCCCTCCTTCTCCAATAAAGTTAACCCCTTCCCTGCCAGTGTCATTTGTACAGTAACAGTGACAGTAACAGTGCAAATGTATAGCACTGATTACTGTAGTAATGTCACTGGTACCCCCAAAAAGTGTCAAAAATGTCAGTCAAGGGTCCGATCTGTCTGCCGCAATGTCCCGCAAAAAAAATTGCAGATCGCCGCCATTACTCGTTAAAAAAAAAACAATAAAAATTGCATAAATCTTTCCTGTAGTTAGTAAACGCAATAACTTTTGCGCAAACCAATCAAAATACGCTTATTGCGATTTTTTTTACCAAACATCGGTAGCAGAAAACAAATTGGCCAAAAATGTTAAAAAATTTAGATTTTTAAATTTTTTGGGGGGGAATTTCATATAAAAAATGTGAAAAATATTGTTATTTTTTCAAAATAGTCGCTATTTTTTTGTTTATAGCGCATGATCAAAAAAATCGCACAGGTGATCAAATACCACCATAAGAAAGCTCTGTTTGTGGGAAAAAAAGGACGTCAAATTAGTTTAGGTACAGCTTCGCACGACCGCGCAATTGTCCGTTAAAGTCAGGCAGTGCCGAATCGCAAAATAGGCCCTGGTCAGGAAGGGGGTAAAATCTTCCGGGGCTTAAGTGGTTAACAGGCGCTTCCAGGGACAATATAAATTACCTGGGACAGGCTCCTATTTGCAGGGACTGTCCCTGGAAAAAAGGGACAGTTGGCAAGTATGGTGTCTGCAGGGGCCCCCGAGGGCCACACATAAAGTGCCAAAGAGCCTCAGGTTGGTCACCATGGATATGAAGTGTAATTTGAGTGACAGCTGTGACTCTGCTGGGGCTGCTGACATCACATCCAAGATGGTTGCCCCCGGCAACAGTCTCAAGGGTTTCAGATGTTTACACACGGGAGGATTTTACAGGTTAGGGACACGCCCCTCCAACTGTAACTCCACCCTATGTGTGACTGAGGTAAAAGAAGAGGGAAAAGATGGCGGCCTGACCGGGGGGCGTGTACACCGCCATTACCTCAGGTAAAGAGAAGGCTGAGGAGTCCGTGAGAAGAGGGGGGGGGGGGGGTAGACAGATGAGGGGGCTTCAATTTACTATTAGAAATATTGTGCCGACACCTCTCCACCATTACTACCAGTGCGTGCGTCCCTGACAGGGATTGTACTAATGGCGGAGCAGTGATGTCACCGCGTGAGGTAATATTCTGGACTCCCCTCCCCCCTCTCTCTGGGACGCGGCCCAGTTTTGACAGCCGATTCATTTATATGAATGTAGTGCGAGCGCACAGAACGCACTGCGCCAAACTGCATTGTACGCCGCTGCCGTGCGATTTGGTAGCTGCAAATGTGCCATGTTTGTGACATGCGTTTGGGGAGCTCTTAACCGGTTGCCGACCGCCGCACGACTATATACTGCGGCGGTCAGCCCCGGCCAGGCAGAGTGACGTATGGGTACGTCACTCGCTTGTCACTGACTTGTGAGCCAATTGCGAGCGGGCGCGCGCCCGCCCCGGCTCGTTCACTGACAAGTCAGTGCGTGTGACCGGCGGACCCGATCGTCCGCCGGTCACTCACGATCGCTCCGGTGAAGGTAGAAAGTCAGGCGGCTAATGTAAACAAGCCGCCTGTCATTCTCCCCTGTGTAAAAATGAAGATCAGACGGTTCTACTATGTAGGACCATTGATCTTTGTTTTTACACCAGTAGCCATGTCCCTTTACAGTTAGAATCACGCTTCTAGGGACACACTTAACCCCTCCCTCTCCAATACAGTTAACCCCTTCCCTGCCAGTGTCATTTTTGCAGTAACAGTGCATATGTTTAGCACTGATTACTGTAGTAATGTCACTGGTAACCCCAAAAGTGTCAAAAATGTCAGTCAAGGGTCCGATCTGTCCGCCGCAATGTCGCAGTACCACAAAAAAAAAAATCGCAGATCGCCGCCATTACTCGTTAAAAAAAAAACACCAAAAATGACAAAAATCTTTCCCTTTGTTAGTAAACGCGATAACTTTTGCGCAAACCAATCAAAATACGCTTTTTGCGATTTTTTTTTACCAAACATATGTAGCATAAAACAATTTGGCCGAAAATGTTAAAAAATTTAGATTTTTACATTTTTTTTTTGGGGGGGGGGGGGGTTTCATATAAAAAAATGTGAAAAATATTGTTATTTTTGCAAAAATTACGCTCTTTTTTTGTTTATAGTGCATGATCAAAAAATCGCACAAGTGATCAAATACCACCAAAAGAAAGCTCTGTTTGTGGGAAAAAAAGGACGTGAAATTCGTTTAGGTACAGCGTCGCACGACCGCGCAATTGTCCGTTAAAGTCACGCAGTAAAAAATCGCAAAAAAAACCCTGGTCAGGAAGGGGGTAAAATCTTCCGGGGCTTAAGTGGTTAAAGTGGAACCAAATTCAAAGCTTTGCTTCTTGCTTGACCGTTGGGTTTCCTATCAGGTGTGCTGGGGGAACGCAAACTCCTTATAGGAACCCAATGGCCAACTGAAGAAGCATTAATATTTTGGATAGAGTAGGGGAGGCTGAAATCCCTATCAAGTGGTTTTTGGAGTTTTTTTTGCTGCCTAGTCCCTGCTAGGGAGTTTTCTCTTTATTTCCTGAACTGGAGATGCAACAGGAAGTGAGAAGAAATCTCCCTAAAGTGAGGGAAATTCCCATCTTATACTGTAGTTCCCAGAACATTGGATGATCCACCTTTAACTCTTGTTCTCATGACAAATCTATGATTTAGGATTCAGTGGCGGCTGGTGCTCAAAAATTTTTTTTTTGGGGGGGGGGGGGGCGCAAAAAGAACAATGTAATAGGTATTGCTTTGCGGCAAAAAAACGCGGTAAAAAATTGCGTGACTTTGAGGTCATGGTACAGGCATGGCACAGGTGATGGTGCAGGCATGGCACAGGCATGACATGATAATATATGCATGGCACAGGTGATGGTATAGGCATGGCACAGGTAAAGGTATAGGCATGGCACAGGTGATGGTACAGGCATATCACAGGTCATGGTACAGGAGATGGTATAGGCATGGCACAGGTCATGGTAAGGGCATGGCACAGGTCATGGCACAGATGATGGTACAGGAATGGCAAAGGTCATGGTATAGGCATGGCACAGGTCATGGTAATGGCATGGCACAGGTCATGATAGAGGCATGTCACAGGTCACAGGTCATGGCACAGGTCATGGTACAGGCATGGCACAGGTCATGATAGAGGCATGTCACAGGTCACAGGTCATGGCACAGGTCATGGCACAGGTCATGACACAGGTCATGGCACAGGCATGCCACAGGTCATGGAATGGGCATGGCACAGGACATGGTAAGGGCATGGCACAGGTCATGGTAAGGGTATGGCACAGGTATGTCACAGGTGATGGTATAGGCATGTCACAGGTAATGGTACATGCATGTCACAGGTCATGGTAAGGGCATGTCACAGGTCATGGTAAGGGCATGGCACAGGTCATGGTAAGTGGCACAGGTCATGGTAAGGTCATGGCACAGGCATGTCACAGGTGATGGTATAGGCATGTCACAGGTCATGGTACATGCATGTCACAGGTGATGGTATAGGCATGTCACAGGTCATGGTATAGGCATGTCACAGGTCATGGTAAGGGCATGTCACAGGTCATGGCACAGGTCATGGTACAGGCATGTCACAGGTCATGGCACAGGCATGTCACAGGTGATGGTATAGGCATGTCACAGGTCATGGTACATGCATGTCACAGGTGATGGTATAGGCATGTCACAGGTCATGGTACAGGCATGGCACAGGTCATGGTAAGGGCATGGCACAGGTCATGGTACGGGCATGGCACAGGTCATGGTAAGGGCATGGCACAGGCATGTCACAGGTGATGGTATGGGCATGGCACAGGTCATGGTAAGGGTATGGCACAGGTCATAGTATGGGCATGGCACAGGTCATGGTATGTGCATGTCACAGGTCATTGTATGGGCATGTCACAGGTCATGGTAAGGGCATGTCACAGGTCATGGTAAGGGCATGGCACAGGTCATGGCACAGGCATGTCACAGGTGATGGTACAGGCATGTCACAGGTCATGGTAAGGGCATGTCACAGGTCATGGTAAGGGCATGTCACAGTTTCAAAAGTTTGGGCACCCCAGGTAAAAATTTGACGGCGGCGGGCAGGCAACACCGGTCCGGGGGAAGGAGATCGGGCGGTGACGGTGCGTGACTGACGCACGCACCAGCACCGCCCCCAACGATGGGGTCAGGATGTCCTGAATGATGATTGGTCCAGGCTGGAGACTGGACCAATCACAGCCATGACATCGAAAGTGGGGAGTGTCGGAGCGCACTACTCTGCACCAAGGTGACCCCCCAGAAGGCAGCCAATCAGCGCATCTGCCGGGTGGAAAACCCCACCCCCCCATAGCCACCACTAAGTCCGGCGACCGTGGTGGGTGGGCTAAAAATGGGAATTTTTTTTTTTTTTTATCTTTTTTTTCTTTTCTTTTTTTTTTGTGGGGGGGGGGGGGGGTGGTGCCCCTACGCCCCCTATACACAGGCTGCCACTGTTAGGATTATTACCAGAACAAATAAAGGACTTATCTCCCCAGCTGGAACACAGACTTCAAGAAAAACTTGGCAGAGGATCTAGTTTCAGCTTCCTCTTAGTAGATACTTACTTTTGTGGTCTGGCTGCTCCCAGATGTTTTGTCCCTGAATAGCCTTTCGTTCAACAAGAATTGAAAGACTCTTGGCTGGCTACAAAAAGCGTTTACAAGCTGTGATACTTGCCAAAGGGGGCAGTACAAGATAATAACTCTGTAGGGTGCCCAAACTTTTGCAGACGCCATTTTTTTGTTTTCTGTTATTTTGAAAGTGTCAATGATGGAAATAAAATCTAACTTTTGTTGACATATTATAAGAATGTCTAATCTGTAATCTGATGCCTTTTGGAGATTTTTCCATCTTTCCTTGGCTTCTTTATGCACATTAATACAAATTTTTACCTGGGATGCCCAAACTTTCGATCACCACTGTAGTTACAAGTCTGGATGTGTCCCCTGATTGGGTTTCCTCCACTGCCCTATGAGAAGCCTCTCATAAGAGCCAGCCGCGAGCAAGTTTAAATGACATTATTTACTTTAGAAATGCCAGTATTGCTGCAATGGGCTCCATACATCGTACAAATGCGCCACTTTACAGGCACGTTAAGGGGACCCCTCAGGCACGATATTGAAAGGAATTTTTCATTTTTATAATTTCACTTTAAAGAGGTTGTAAACCCACTTTAATGACTTTTACCTATAGGTAAGCCTATATTAAGGCTTACCTATAGGTGCTGTAAATATCTCCTAAACTTGCACCGTTTAGGAGATATTTACAGTGCATGCAGCCGATGACGTCATCTGCCCATGCGCTCTGAAGAAATGGCCGCCCGTAGCCCGTAGATTTGGGTGAGCGGCGCCTTCATTTTTACAGAGAGATTCAGGATTCATAAGATGTCATCGCTTGTCCATGTTATTCAGTATCTGTCTAATGACCCCCCATTGGCATTAGTTGTAGTTCTGTCCAGTCACTTTGTGTGATATTATATTCCCCTTTTTTTTTTTTTTTTTTAAGCCCGTAGCGTGTGAAACACACTCAAAAGACTTCACCCGGTGCATAAAAAAGTGCACACACACAAACGTGAGGAACACAAAAAGTGCACAGGGTGTGCGAACACAAATGGTCTTCCCTCCGAAGAGGTAGGACCCGAACCTCGATCCCCCGGGGGGCAAGACTCCTGACAGGGATTTAAGGTACTCATGGTCTGTCTGGCCGAAACCAGACTGACCCCGTTCTTCAGGGGGACTGCCGAAACAGCCCCCACCGAGTACTAAGTGGGGCTCCCCCGAAGGGAGGCCCCATGAGAGAGGGCGAACTAAGCCAAAAGGCCATATCCACCCCCTCCCAAGACTCAAGGCAGGGCCCGAGGACCCACACCCTACAAGTCGTGCAGTGAAAAAAAGGTGATAGAAAGTGACAAACTACAAAGAAAAGGCACACACAAACAAAAAGGTGGGGAAGGGGAAGTGGAGAGGTGAATTAGTGCCCTTGTGAAAATACAAGGGCAGGCCTTCCGGCCGGAATAAAAATTCCTCTGGTCGAAGCCAAAAGGCCTTGCCCAAGAGGCAGGTGCTTAAAAAAAGTGTGTAGGTGCAGTGACCATGGTGCCGAAAAACTCAAGGCGAGCTGCCCCTCACCAGTGAGAATTAAGGCACCCCTGGGCTGCCACCCCAGGGGCACATACACTACGGGCTTTTTCTACCCCGGCCCAAAGGCCAGACCAAGTGTAGCCCTATCCTACCAGGAGGCATCAGAACTTTAGACAGCTTAGGGTGAGCCTGCCTTCAACTGGGGACAAGCCTTTTACAAGGCCAGATTCAACCCAGGAGGAAAGGCCCTCCCACCGCCATCCTCCGTTCCTTACCAATCACATCCAGGAGCAGTACTAACCAGTCGGACAAGCTGGTTTTCTCGCTCCCTTCAAACTGGTAGGGGCGGACCCATTCAAATCAGGAAGGCATTGGAACCATCCGGCTTTCTCTGGTTTGGCCTACTCCGGTCCTCCAGTTACGCCCAGAGCGCCCCGGTTAACTTCGGCCACCACCGATACTAACCTTCAGGTTCCATTCCAACACTGATAAGAACAGATACTACACTTGATCTTAGCCAAAAGGCCGAGAAGCGATATTATTATATTCCCCTTTAACCACTTGCCGACTGCTCACAGTATATTTACTGCGGCAGTCAGCCCCTCACAGGCAGAGCGACGTAGGTCTACGTCGCTAGCCTGTGAGGCTATGGGGAGCGAGCGCGCGCCGCCGGAGGCACGCTCCCGCTCGGTCACGGAACCCCCCCCGCGCGTGTGATCGGCGGACCCGATGTCCGCCGGTCACTCGGCGATCGTCGGGGGAGAGGGAGAAAGTCAGGCGGCTAGTGTAAACAAGCCGCCTGTCATTCTCCCCGGTGTAGAAACGATGATCACACGGTTCTACTATGTAGGACCGTTGATCATTGTTCCTACACCTCAAGCCACAGCCAATCACAGTTAGAATCACGCCCCTAGGGACACACACAGCCCCTCCCTCTCAAATAAAGTTAACCCCTTCACTACCAGTGTATTTTTACAGTAACATTGCATATATATAGCACTGATTACTGTAGAAATGTCACTGGTAACCCCAAAAGTGTCAAAAATGTCAGTCAAGGGTCCGATCTGTCCGCCGCAATGTCGAAGTACCGCAAAAAAAAATCGCAGATCGACGCCATTACACGTTAAAAAAAAAAACAACAAAAATGACAAAAATCTTTCCCTTTGTTAATAAATGTGATAACTTTTGCGCAAACCAATCAAAATACGCTTTTTGCGATTTTTTTTTACCAAACATAGGTAGCATAAAACAAATTGGCCGAAAATGTTAAAAAATTTTGATTTTTACATTTTTTTGGGGGGGAATTTCATATAAAAAAATGTGAAAAATATTGTTATTTTTGCAAAGTTGTCGCTCTTTTTTTGTTTATAGCGCATGATCAAAAAATCGCACAGGTGATCAAATACTACCAAAAGAAAGCTCTGTTTGTGGGAAAAAAAGGACGTCAAATTCGTATAGGTACAGCATCGCCCGACCGCGCAATGGTCCGTTAAAGTCACGCAGTAAAAAATCGCAAAATACCCCCTGGTCTTTTAGCAGCCAAATCCTCCGGGGCTTAAGTGGTTAAATATGTTTTACATTGTAAGCATGGCTTCTCGCAGAGTTAGTATGCAATGCTTTCTACAATGATCCTTCAGTTGGCCTTTTCTTTTAGGATAGAGTGAGAAAGTGTTAGACCCTCTCTGTACTGGGCAGCGGGTTCCCTTCCCGTCCGAAGTGCCCGACCGACCGGCGACCACTCAGTCCGCCCTGGAGCCCGCTGCTGACAGTGGCCCGGGGCCCCTGGACATTCGGGGCCCTGGGCAGTTTCCCAGTTTGCCCCCCCCCCTAACGCCGGCCCTGAACCTCTGCCAAGTATTTATAGCTCCGTGTCCCTGCTGGGGTGATTCGTCCCTCCATATGTCCTGGTGATCATTGTCACTGAGACACAAAGTAAGGACAAACTAAATTTTAGAGTTGTCATCACAGCAAAAAGTGAGGGAAAATCTTCCAATGGGGACAATGTGATGACATCTGTCCAAGATGAGAATTTTCCTCTCTTTTGGGGAGATTTGCTCTCATTTCTTATAACATCTCCCTAATAGTATGCAGATAGCCAAAAATAGTTGCATTGGGGATCTAACCCCTTACCTATTCTATACAAAGCAAAGGAAGTGGCTAGACATGCACTTAAAGAAGGGAAGGTTTTTGGAAACATGGGGGAGATATGAACTAATGGGCATAATTTTAGTAAAACGTAAAGCTCATACATTCTCTGTTTCACTTTCATTCCAACATTTTAGCAAAACAAAATATATTAAATGTAATTTTCTCTTACAGGATTCCTTGCAGAGCATTTGACCTGAAAGAGAAGAAAGAAAACAAACATAACAAGCTTTTCTAAAGCATTTGAGCGCAACAAAACAACAAAAGTAAGTACCCCCTAATGCAGGGGTGAGGAGCCTTTTTTTCTGCTAAGGGCCATTTGGGTATTTATAAAATCCTTTGGGGCCGTATAAAATTATCAACTTAAAAATGTGCCTGTTATATTTGGTCAAACATTTAATTAACTGACCCCTAATGTGATGGTTGCAACTGTTTGTCTTTGGTGAGGTGTGTGATGTTAGCTGGTATTGATGATGTTGCTACTTGCAACTGGTTTTCCGTGTTTGCGTCGGTCAGTCTGGAGCGCACTCGACTCTTTGTGGTGGTAAGTTTTGAAAAGAACTGCTGGTGGGTACAGCTGGCTGGTACTGCTGGTGGGTACAGCTGGCTCAGTCTGGTACGGCTGGCTTTTACTGTGCTGTGGGTACTGCTGGCTGGTACTGCTGTGGGTACTGCTGGCTCAGGCTGGTAGTGCTGTGGGTACTGCTGACACAGGCTGGTACTGTGCTGTAGGTACTGCTGGCTTAGGCTGGTACTGTGCTGTAGGTACTGCTGGCTGGTACTGATGTGGGTACTGCTGACTCTGGCTGGTACTGCTGTGAGTACTGCTAGCTCTGGCTGGTACTGCTGGCTCTGGCTGGTACTGCTTGTTCTGGCTGGTACTGCTGTGAGTACTGCTGGCTCTGGCTGGTACTGCTGGCTCTGGCTGGTACTGCTGGCTCTGGCTGGTATTGCTGGCTCTGGCTGGTACTGCTGTGAGTACTGCTGGCTGTGGCTGGTACTGCTGGCCTCACTCAGACTGTCAGAACAGAGACGGAACTATCGGCTCCATTCTGACAGATCAGCTGAGAGACTCAGCTGCATGGGGGGCTGGACCAAATTACTTTGAGGGCCGCATATGGCCCCCGGGCCTTAGGTTCCCCACCCCTGCTCTAATGGAAATCTGAAATTAGATCCTCTGCCAAGTTTTTATTGCAGTCTGTGTCCCTGCTGGGGAGATCCCCCCTTTATTTGTTATGGTGACAATTCTACATTTTTGAGTTGACATTAGAGCAAGAGTTGAAGGAGGTTCATCCAATGTTCTGGGAACTACAGTCTAAGGTGGGAATTCCTCTCACTAGGGAGATTTTTTCTCACTTCCTGTTGCATCTCTAATTCAGAAAGTTAAGGGAAATCTCCCTAACAGAAAATAGACTGGAAAAAAAACAACTTGATGGGGTTTCATTCTTCTCTATCCAAAACTAATAATGCTGCTTAAGTTATTCGTTGGGTTCCTATTAGGAGTGTGTGTGCCCTCTGCACGCCTGATAGGAACCCCAACGACCAACCAAGAAACAAAGTTTTCCATTTAGTTCCACTATAAAATCTGTACATCAACTTATTATTATTATTATTATTCAGGATTTCTATAGCGCCAGCAGTTTACGCAGCGCTTTACAATGTTAGAGGGAGACAATACAGTTACAATACAATAAAATACAAGAGGATTAAGAGGGCCCTGCTCGGAAGAGCTTACAATCTAATGGGGTGGGGGCAGGTGGTACAAGAGGTTGTAAACATCTTTTTTTTCGTTATAGATTTCAACCATGAATACACACGAAACGACAATGTGGAGCCTTAAAGATTTCACAGAAAAGCGGCAACTGAAGGGAGGAAGACAGGGGAAAGAGGAGGAAAAGGAACGGAATGAGGCAATTGAGAAGGCAGAGCTGGAATTGAAAGCTGAAAGAACAAAAATGATGAGGAAGGTGTTTAACACCAAAAAAACAGCAAAGAAGAGGTAAGTACATGTTTTTTATATAAATATATTTTAAGAACATATAGGGGGAAATTTACTAAAACGGGTGCAGCTGTGAGTTATAGCCAATCAGCTTCTAACTTCAGCTTGTTCAATTAAGCTTTGACAATAAAATTTGGAAGTTGATTGGTTTCTATTCAGAGCTGTATCAGATTTTGTACCATGCTGTTTTAGTAAATAAGCCCCGTAGAATATGTCAATGACAATTGAAGCCGTTACATTGTCCTTATGGAGGATTGCACTTCAGTAGTAAAATGTTTAACTTGTTCATCAACATGTCTTATGGACAACCCCGGGTATAGAGAACATAAATTAATAAATTACTGGGGGGGGGGGGGCTTTTCATGCCCCTCTGACTTTCATATTACTCAAACTAAAGAACTAGAATTATGGAGATCTACATGGGCATCCGCAGGTAGGGGCAAGGGGGGGGGCAAATGCCCCCCCTTGGAATCTCAACTTCCCCTTTTAAGTGGTTGTTAAACCACTTTATACCATCCTGTCTGTTCTGTTTAATAATCATGTGTGTCTGTGTCTGTGTTTTAAAAAAATAAGCTGTTCTTTACCAGTTTTCAGAGGGCCGAGCGCCGCTCACGTGACCCGTCGGCTCTCTGCTCTCTCCGGCTGACAGCTGCCTGCAGCGGGCGGGGCCAAGGATTCCTCACTGATGTCAGATGGGAGGGGAGGAGGAGGGGAAGAGGAGAGGAGGAGAGAGGTGGCGGGTCACGTGAGCGGCGAGTGGCACTCTATACTTGTAAAGAATGGCTTATTTTTATAATAAAACAGACACAGGGGCACACAGGATTATTAAACAGACTGTAGACAGGATATGAAACTTTAAATGAAACTACAGCAGCAGGAGAGGAGGGGGGTGGGCACTGACACAGGAGCAGACAGGCAGGGAGGGAGGGGGGAGAGAGGACAGAGGAGGACAGGAGGGCTGCGGATGACGGAGGCAAGTAAAATGACCACGGTATCAGGGCTCAGCAGCCATGGTATACCGTGGTCAGTTTACAGAGGGGAGGACATAGCCAGGCAGGATCAGCCAGGTATTTTAGGTGATAGAAGGGGCCAAATTACACAGCAAAGCACTGTGCTGTATGACATGCTTTAAGGGAATATACTCAAAATAGGTATAATGACTAAGCCCCTCCCCTTTATGACACTGTTGAAAAGGGGCGGAGCATGGGTGACCTTAAAATTATGCCCCCCCCCCCCCTGAAAAAAGTTCTGCGGACGCCCATGGAGATCTATAGAACTGATCAGTAAGCAGAGTCCCCTCCTATTTCAAGTTAGATTTTATATAACTTCTCCCAAAGTTTCCATGTGACGCATTTTACAAGTTTCTCTACTAAATGAAAATGTTTAGAAGCAGTTATATTCTTCTGTGTAGAACCTATATCTCATATACCTTTCTTTCTTTGTCATCAGGGAAATTATGCACCGAGTGATCGCCCACAGGATCATTAATAAAGTTCCTTCTTCGTGTCCTGAGGAAATGCGCAACAGGTAAGTAAAGATTTCACTTAGTAGTCTTCTTTATATTGGAATTATTTGGAAGAGATTTAACCACTTTAGCCCCGCTCACTGTGCCTCTACTGCGGCACAGTGGCTCGTTCCCGTCCAGCGACGTAGACCTACATCGCTGGACTCCTCCCCTTGTGGGCGGCGCTCGCGCGCCGCCGGAGGCTCGCTCCCGCTGTATTCAGTCACAGCGGGAGTCGGGCCAGGCGAGGAGCAGCGGCGATCGCCGCTGCTCTTCCCCGATCGTCGGGGAATCGAGTTTGGAGATCCGCCCGCTTGTGTAAACAGAGCGGGCAGATCTCCTAAGTGACAGACAGTGACAGATTGCAGGGTTCAGCATAGCTGAACATGCGATCTGTCCCTGTGTCACTTAGTCACCTCCCCCCACACACGTTAGTAAGCACCAGGCATACATTAACCCCTCCCTCTCCAATAAAATTAACCCCTTCCCTGCCAGTGTCATTTTTACAGTAACTGTGCATATATATAGCACTGATTACTGCAGTAATGTCACTGGTACCCCCAAAAATGTCAGTCAAGGGTCCGATCTGTCCGCCGCAATGTCGCAGTCCCGCAAAAAAAAAAATCGCAGATCGCCGCCATTACTCGTTAAAAAAAAAAACACCAAAAATGACAGAAATCTTTCCCTTAGTTAGTAAACACAATAACTTTTGCACAAACCAATCAAAATACGCTTATTGTGATTTTTTTTTTTACCAAACATAGGTAGCAGAAAACAAATTGGCCAAAAATTTAAAAAAATTTAGATTTTTACATTTTTTTGGGGGGAATTTCATATAAAAAAATGTGAAAAATATTGTTATTTTTTCAAAATTTACGCTCTTTTTTTTGTTTATAGCGCAAAAAGTAAAAATCGCACAGGTGATCAAATACCACCAAAAGAAAGCTCTGTTTGTGGGAAAAAAAGGACATAAATTTCATTTGGGTACGGCGTCGCACGTCCGCGAAATTGTCAGTTAAAGTCGCACAGTGCTGAATCGCAAAAAGTGGCCTGGACATAAGACAGCAAAATCCTCCGGTGGTAAAGTGGTTAAACTGGAGAGTTACTGCCACTTAAAAAGAAAACCATTGAAAATAACCAGAGCCCAGCAATGTGCTTTACAAATGTGCATTGCGCTCCGTCGGCTTCGGGAGTCTGAGAATTGACGGAGGGTTGGTGGAGAACAATAAGAATAAATGGAGTTTGTGAGAGAAAAGAGAAAGCTGAGAGGAGATCCCGGTGTGGTGATCTGTCGAAGTCACATGACCGGCTCTCCTCCAATCATGGATCTCTCTCTGCTGTGCCGTGAACTAGCACAGGCTACACACGGTGGCCCACGTTTTTCATATGAGCTGTAACATGCTGGTTGCGGTATGCGTAGCCCTACATAGTACATTGGAGATTGGATAGCATTGTCCGCTCTCTGATATAATTGACTCCATTGTTGAGATTTTTTGTTTTGGATGATGACAGTGGCGGCTGGTGCTCAAAATTCTTGAGGAGGGCGCAAACAGAAAAATGTAATAGCCATTGCTTCGCGGCAAAAAACGCAGTAAAAAATTGTGTGACTTTGAGGTCACACAAGTGTGAAAGGGGCCTTCAGTAATCAAGGTACAAAAATATGTAGCAGAAACCAAATTGGCCTAAAATGTTAAAAAAAAATGTTGATTTTTTTTGGGAATGTCATATAGCAGAAAGTGAAATATATATATATATATATATATATATATATATATATATATATCAAAATTGTCGCTCTTTTTTTGTTTATAGCGCAAAAATTTAAAAAAAAAAGAAAATCGCACAGGTGATCAAATACCACCAAAAGAAAGCTCTGTTTGTGGGGGAAAAAAAAGGATGTAAATTTTATTTGGGTACAGCGTCGCACGACCACGCAATTATCCGTTAAAGTAACGCAGTGCCGAATTGCAAAATAGGGCCTGGTCATTAAGGTGGCAAATCCTTCCGGGGCTAAAGTGGTTAACCGCCTTAGCGGTAAACCCGAGCGTGACTCGGGGTAGGAATTTTCTGCTATTAGCGGTATCCCCGAGGTATACCTATATACACACACACACATATATATATATATATATATATATATATATATATATATATATATATATAAAATTATATTATTGATTCGATTATAATTCATGCGTGTAATTCACTTGTTTGTGTTTCAAATTTATCACATCTGGGATGTCTACTAGAGTCTTGTTTTGGTCAGGTTTAAGTCAGTAATTACTAAGAATTGTAGGCCTATAATACATAACGCCAAATTTCCATGAAAAGAATTGTACCGCTTTTGGAACAGAATTCCTGACAGAATCATACCGCCAGGGAGGTTAAAGTGTATTTAAACACGAACAATACTGTATTGTTCTGTTTGTAGGTTTTAAAGACTACTTTCCCACATGGAAGAAAAATATATTTAAAATATATTTAAAAAAAAAAACATTTTTTATTTTTTCCCAAATATATTGGAAATATATTTGAAATGCTACAATTTTGGCCATATTCAATTTATTTTTTTTAAAAATTTCCCTAAATATATTGGAAATATATTTTTCTTCCATATGGGTTTAAACCTCAAAAAAATCCCCCAAAAATGGGGGGTCGTCTTATACGTCGAGTATAATATCTCCAACCTAAGTATAAGTATTACCGGTAGATGTAATCTCTCAAGACGCTGGCTGTGTGGGAATCCTGTACCGGTATACCGTATGTACCGTAGCACAGGATACATACAGTGTACCGCGCTGAGCCAATCAGGGAGAGCTATGTATTCTATTATTGAATGCAAAGTCTGCTCGGATTGGCGGAGTAACATCAGCCCGCCTCTCTGACTCCGAGGAGGCTTTGCATTCAATAATAGAATACATCGCTCACTGTGATTGGCTCAGCGCGGTATACTATATGTAGCCGAAGCTACGGTACATACGGTATACCGGTAAAAGATTCCCACACAGCCAGCGCCTTGAGATTACATCTACTGGTAATACTTATACTTAGGGTACCTTGGAGATATTATGAGAGATTACATGTATTACAGTACTTGGGGTACCTTGGAGATCTATGAGAAATCTGATGTTTTTCAATGGTGTTGCCTTGCTTCGTAAGGGGGGTAGTCTTATATGGCGAGTATAGCCCAAAACCTAGGTTTTAACTTGAAAATTAGGGGGGCCGTCTTATACGCCCAGTCGTCTTATACGCAGGAAAATACGGTACATTTCTCTTATTTGCTCCTCTAAAAATACAATTAAAAGCATTTTTTTTTTGTTGGGCAAAAAAAAAAAGAAAAAGCTGTTCATGCACCCAGGAATCTTGTGAGCTGATAAGTAGTTTATGAGCTTTCTGGACTGTTATCAGTTAGCATTGTTCCCTGTTATCCCCATGAACTACAAAACACCTCCCCCTGTTATAAAGAAGAGAAGGAGGCCTTACCTCCACTCACAGATTTTAATCAAACTATTTTATTTTGTAAATGAGGTCCTATTAATTGGATGCATTTAAAATGTATGGGATTTTTACCTTTTACATTCTCTTCAAATGCCTCCAAAAAGTAAAAAGAGGAAGTCTGATTTAGAAGGAGTTTGTTACCCAAAACAAAAAAAGTAGAACTCTTACTAAATCAGACTTCCTCTTACTTTTTGCAGGCATTTGAAGAGAATGTAAAAGGTAAAAATCCCATAAATTTTAAATGCATGTCACCCTGACATGCATGACATTCCAAATAATATCGGGAGACACTGTGTTTAGGGAACCCTCATCTGATGTTCCCTAGGTGTTCGTTAACTCTCACCTGCATTGTCCTGATGGTCCTCCCGACATATTGGAAGCCACAAGGGCATTCCAAAAGGCACACCACATTCTTAGACGAGCAAGTAACAAAAGACCCAATAGTGTAAACCTTTTGTGTGGTTTTGGACCGAAAGGAGTCAATCCTTCTGTCCTTGATGGCATTGGCCCTACACACCACACATTTTCTGCATGGAAAAAACCCGTTAATTTGAGGGAAGAAAGAGGATTTGACTGGTCGGTCCACTACATTCGGGGCCACCCTTAGTCTTAGAGGAGGAGCTCCCCGGTAGACCACTGTAGGTTGATCACCAACAACATGGAATGTCATAACAAAAAAGCCACAGGAACATCAATTATAGGCATTGACAAATATAGTGCCCACTGGAGGGGTAGTAATGTGAGACGTGAAATTTCTAAAAAGGAAACGCGATGGATTTTCAAACTAAAGTGCTACACGCCACATGGTTTGAACGTCGATTAGGACGTCAACTGCTTCATCAGTAATAGTTGATTCTTGGTTATCCAGGAATGGCTGGTGTTTAGTAAGCTGTTTGGATGTCTCATTCTGCATTAATATTAATTTTAGTGGGATTCTGGCACCTTTTCTATTTTTTATATACATATATATATTTTTTTTCTTTATAGATATCTATTTTTCCCAGCATATGGGTGATACTTCATATGTTTAATATGTTCTTATTTGGCCTTCATAGGGCCTTTTATGGTATATTTATTTATTATTTGAAATATATTTTGAGTGTGACCATGGGATCACTCTCAATATTCATGAAGGATATATGCTAATATTATATTCTTGTACCTTATTAACTTTATGAAGATGGCAATGTGTAACGCTCCTGCGTTTTATGTATGATGTGGATTTTCAGCTGCAGAAATATTCCACTTCAGTAGTCATGTAGAGAAACGCTGAGACACCATTCCCAACTCTCAATGACTCATCATGTGTGGATGATCTCAATTCAGCAAGTAAATACACACACTCAATAAGATGTTTCCTAGAGTGACTTATGTATATAGTAACACAGTGATGATAGGCTGAAGAGACAGGTTGGGTAGAGATGGTAGATGACAGACACTTGAAAGGAAATGTTCTTGAAAGTAAGATAGTAGCAGATGGGATGCAGATAGGTTTAGCAATCATGTATGGTAGCAGATGACAGAGTAGCAGGTGGACATACAAGAGAGATCAACCCAGTGCAAGAACAGGTGGTAGTAGGCTCAAGAGCTAGCAATCTTAGATAATGCAGATGCAGTAATAGTCCTTAGTATGCAGAGCTAGATAGTGTAAGCTTTAGTATGAAAGTTATAGAGGTTTCCCCTGTGGGGTACTTATCACTAATAGCAATGTAGCAGAGGAGAGGTTCGGCAAGAGCGGATGATCCGGTAGCGGGATACAGGGATCAGCGCAGCGTGGTTCCGACAGCGAGGTATGCTTGCAAGCATGAGAGCTTCAAGACAGGTTAGCATCAAGGCACAAAGCAGTTTGAACGAACACATGTGAGTGAGAGCCGGCGATCTAAATAGCCATCCAGTCTGGCGCTCAGTGATGACAGCATCAGTCTTAAAGGTGTATGCGCACCTTACCAAAAGAGAATGGTGGGGCGCATATACTTATGAAAGAGTAATTAGGGTACCCAAAGGTACCAGAACATTACACAATGTCTTTGTTATTCCTATGGTGCGCTTTGAAATGTTTTATCTTCTGTTTGTATTACATTATAGGTTTTTCCGTTTTTCCTATATTGTATTAAGGTTTTTTCTGTTTTTACCTATGTATATGTTGTTCGCAACTATGAAGTAATTCTGGTTAATGACTCAGAATACATTGTGGTTGTGGATATCATTCCCCATGGGGTCTTCTGATGTCCAGGGAACTATCAGGATGTTGACCTGTATTGCCTGTTAGCAGGTATTTTTGGTTGGAGCGCAAGCATCAACTGATTACCATAGAGAGGAGAGCGAGTCCTTCCGTGGTTTCCGGACTGGGCCGCGATGGAACGCACGCTCTCTTCCGGGTGAGCCGCAAACAGGAAGTGACGCACCTCGGCCAATGACGCGGCTTCCGGTTTGTTGGACTTCCGGGACCCCGCAAGGAGATTTCCTGTCATTACATTATAAATAGCGTGCAGACGGGTGTGGGCTTTGCCTTTGAGAATGTCCTAATTGGGACGAAACGCGTCAGAACGCCCGCACGCACATCGACACGCTGACCTTGGCTTTCTTATACTCCATGCGCATTCATATGGTTGGATATGTGAGTTGCCATTTTATCTGTTCTTTTTAAAATTTATTAAAGAAGTATACTATGCCATTGGAGTTTCCTCTTTATTTTGAGGTTCACCGTATATTAAGGTTGACCATTGAGTGGAACTTCTGAAATCGCTTCCTGCATTGATTATTGATTGCGCACTGGAGATCTGCCTATTCCAGTGGGAACCTTTGGAAACCTTTGGATATACGCATATTTTGACCTACCCTAACCGGTGGTCAATTTGTTCCGGTAAGCAGACATCCCCCTTATTTGGTGCACGCAGGGATTTCTTTCCACCTACCTTGATCTTATCTCCGTGTGTTGGACTTCTTGGACTCTTTATACATAGCCCGCCTCCTCAGCTGTCAATGGAAGGAAGAGAGCATATGAGAAGACTTCTGTGGAATTATGACGGAAGCAGAGAGCTGGATTCCCCTCCACACTCCACCCCGGGCTCACGTCCTGGCCTGTACAGGGTGGAAGAGATATTGGCACACTCTTTAGTTAATAATTATACCGGTTAGCAGAACTGCCGGCGTCTCCTCACATCTCCCCTCCTCACTGGCTACAGACATCTGTGTCTTCTATCTTCCTGTGTGCCCTGCAGATGAGATGACATCTGCATGGGGAGAGACTCAGAGAGACGCCCAAGAACTGCCCCTATGACGTCCTGGACCAATCACAGGACGGCAATCACACAGTGGGAGTGTACGGGGCGCAATGCTCTGCGCCCTGAGGACACTCTAAAAGGACACCAATCAGCTTCAAAGAAAGAGACAGATGATGCCAAAATCCCCACCCTCTCCATAGGCAGCAATGTGTCTGGCGCCCCAGCCGCTCCCATTAAAGGTACACATTTTTTTTATGCTGATGTTACGGATGTGACTAGCCTTGGGGGGATGGCGCCCTGCGCCCCCTATTGACCAGCCGCCACTGAATGATGATGCTCCAGAGGCAACTCTCACTAGACATAACCTTCCATTTAATAGTATATGTAAAGGCAAAACTCTGTTATGTAAAGTGTTAGACCCACTGTTAAGTATTTAAAGCTGCCTGTGTCCTGGCTGGGGTGATTCTTCCCCCTACATTTCCTGGTGATCATTGTTATTGAGACACAAAGTATGGGGAGATCCTAAATTTCAGAGTTGTCATGACAGCAAGAGGTGAGGGAAAATCTTCCAATGGGGACAATGAGGTGACCTCTGTCCAAGATGAGAATTCTCCTCACTTTGGGGAGATTTGCTCTCATTTCTTGTAGCATCACCAAGATGGGAAGTAATAGGAAATCTCCCTAACAGCACACAGATAGAAAAAATTAGGCAGATAGGGAATATAAACCTTAACTACTTACCTACTCTAACCTTCCATTTACAAGTATATGTAAAGGCAAAACTTTGTTATTTTTAGTTGGGATAGAGTGAGAAAGTGTTAGACCCTCTGCCAAGTATTAATAGTTGCCCGTGTCCCTGCTGGGGGAATTCGTCCCTCTACATGTCATGGTGACCATTGTCAATGAGACACAAAGTAAGGGGAAATCCTAAATTTAGAGTTGTCCTGACAGCAAGAGGTGAGGGGAAATATTCCAATGAGGACAATTCTCCTCACTTTGGGGAGATTTGCTCTTATTTCTTATACCATCACCAAGATTGACTTAATAGGAAATGTCTCTAATCACTCGGTTTTAGTTCACTTTAATCCCAATTTTTTAGTAAAACAAAATATTTCACATTACAATTTCTCTTACAGGATTCCTGCCAGAGCAAGGGAGCGGGGGATAAAAGAAATTAAAATCCAGGAGTTTCAGAATTTTTTGGATTGGAGCAACAACTTCAGAGAAGAGGAGAAAGCAGACCCTAAGGTAAGGCTATTCATGGACAAAACATCTGGGAGCAGCCAGACCACAAAAGTAAGTATCAACTAAGAGGAAGCTGAAATTAGATCCCCTGCAAAGTTTTTCTTGAAGTCTGTGTTCCGGCTTGGGAGATTCCTCCTTTATTTGTTCTGGTAATAATCCTAAATCATAGATTTGTCATGAGAACAAGAGTTAAAGGTGGATCATCCAATGTTCTGGGAACTACAGTATAAGATGGGAATTTCCCTCACTTTAGGGAGATTTCTTCTCACTTCCTGTTGCATTTTCAGTTCAGGAAATAAAGGGGAAACTCCCTAGCAGAGACTAGGCAGCAAAAAACCTCCAAAAACAACTTGATAGGGATTTCAGCTTTCCCTACTCTAACCAAAACATTAATGCTGCTTCAGTTGGCCGTTGGGTTCCTATAAGGAGTTTGCGTTCCCCCAGCACACCTGATAGGAAACCCAACGGTCAAGCAAGAAGCAACGTTTTAAATTTAGTTCCACTTTAAAATCTGTACATCAGCCTAACTTCTTTTTTTCCTTCATAGAAAATCACCCTGGACCCGAAAGAAGAGAAAGAGACAGCGGAAAAGGAGAAAGGGAAAGAGGAAAGTGAAGAAAAGAAGCTGGAGATGGAGGAGGAAAAGAAAATGGAGAAGGAGGAGACAAACACCTACCCCGAAGAGAAGGAAAGGACAGTGGAGGAAGAAGTGGAGGAAAAGAAAAAGAATGAACGGAAAGTTAAAGCCATGAGGGATAAAATGCAGAGGATGAAATTGATGACAAGGATGACAGACTCGGAGGACCCAGAGGAGAAGAGGTAGGTACACATTTTTCTTTGTACAGTGCCTTGCGAAAGTATTCGGCCCCCTTGAACTTTGCGACCTTTTGCCACATTTCAGGCTTCAAACATAAAGATATAAAACTGTAATTTTTTGTGAAGAATCAACAACAAGTGGGACACAATCATGAAGTGGAACGAAATTTATTGGATATTTCAAACTTTTTTAACAAATAAAAAACTTAAAAATTCGGCATGCAAAATTATTCAGCCCCCTTAAGTTAATACTTTGTAGCGCCACCTTTTGCTGCGATTACAGCTGTAAGTCGCTTGGGGTATGTCTCTATCAGTTTTGCACATCGAGAGACTGAAATTGTTGCCCATTCCTCCTTGCAAAACAACTCGAGCTCAGTGAGGTTGGATGGAGAGCGTTTGTGAACAGCAGTTTTCAGTTCTTTCCACAGATTCTCGATTGGATTCAGGTCTGGAATTCGACTTGGCCATTCTAACAACTGGATATGTTTATTTGTGAACCATTCCATTGTAGATTTTGCTTTATGTTTTGGATCATTGTCTTGTTGGAAGACAAATCTCCGTCCCAGTCTCAGGTCTTTTGCAGACTCCATCAGGTTTTCTTCCAGAATGGTCCTGTATTTGGCTCCATCCATCTTCCCATCAATTTTAACCATCTTCCCTGTCCCTGCTGAAGAAAAGCAGGCCCAAACCATGATGCTGCCACCACCATGTTTGACAGTGGGGATGGTGTGTTCAGGGTGATGAGCGGTGTTGCTTTTACGCCAAACATAACGTTTTGCATTGTTAACAAAAATTTAGATTTTGGTTTCATCTGATCAGAGCACCTTCTTCCACATGTTTGGTGTCTCTCAGGTGGCTTGAGGCAAACTTTAAATGACACTTTTTATGGATATCTTTAAGAAATGGCTTTCTTCTTGCCACTCTTCCATAAAGGCCAGATTTGTGCAGTAAACGACTGATTGTTGTCCTATGGACAGAGTCTCCCACCTCAGCTGTAGATCTCTGCAGTTCATCCAGAGTAATCATGGGCCTCTTGGCTGCATCTCTGATCAGTCTTCTCCTTGTATGAGCTGAAAGTTTAGAGGGACGGCCAGGTCTTCGTAGATTTGCAGTGGTCTGATACTCCTTCCATTTCAATATTATCGCTTGCACAGTGCTCCTTGGGATGTTTAAAGCTTGGGAAATATTTTTGTATCCAAATCCAGCTTTAAACTTCTCCACAACAGTATCTCGGACCTGCCTGGCGTGTTCCTTGTTCTTCATGATGCTCTCTGCGCTTTAAGCCCCGGAAGATTTTACCCCCTTCCTGACCAGGGCCTATTTTGCCATTCGGCACTGCATGACTTTAACGGACAATTGCGCGGTCGTGCGATGCTGTACCTAAACTAATTTGACGTTCTTTTTTTCCCACAAACAGAGCTTTCTTTTGGTGGTATTTGATCACCTGTGCGATTTTTTTATCATGCGCTATAAACAAAAAAGAGCGTCAATTTTGCAAAAATAACAATATTTTTCACATTTTTTTATATGAAATTCCCCCCAAAGAAATGTAAAAATCAAAATTTTTTAACATTTTAGGCCAATTTTTTTTTACCATATGTTTGGTAAAAAAAAATCGCAAAAAGCGTATTTTGATTGATTTGCGCAAAAGTTATTGCGTTTACTAACAAAGGGAAAGATTTTTGTCATTTTTATTGTTTTTTTTTTAACGTGTAATGGCGGCGATCTGCAATTTTTATTGCGGGACTGCGACATTGGGGCGGACAGATCGGACCCTTGACTGACATTTTTGACACTTTTGGGGGTACCAGTGACATTACTACAGTAATCAGTGCTATACATATGCACTGTTACTGTAAAAATGACACTGGGAGGGAAGGGGTTAACTTTATTGGGGAAGGAGGGGGGATTGGCTGTGGCTACTGGTGTAAGAACAGAGATCAATGGTCCTACATAGTAGAACCGTATGATCTCCATTTTTACACAGGGAAGAATGACAGGCGGCTTTGTTTACATTAGCCGCCTGCCTTTCTCCCTTCACGGCGGACGATCGCGAGTGACCGGCGGACATCGGGTCCGCCGGTCACACGCGCGGACATGTTAGGGAACGAGCCGGGGCGGGAGCGCGCCTTCGGGGGAGTGCGCTCGCCCGCTATTGGCTCACAGGCTAGTGACGTACCGATACGTCAGTTTACCTGGCCGGGGCTGACCGCCGCAGTATATGTACTTGCGGTGGTCGGCAAGCGGTTAAACGGACCTCTGAGACTATCACAGTGCAGGTGCATTTATACGGAGACTTGATTACACACAGGTGGATTCTATTTATCATCATTACTCATTTGGGTCAACATTGGATCCTCACTGAACTTCTGGAGAGAGTTTGCTGCACTGAAAGTAAAGGGGCTGAATAATTTTGCACGCCCAATTTTTCAGTTTTTTATTTGTTAAAAAAGTTTGAAATATCCAATAAATTTCATTCCACTTCATGATTGTGTCCCACTTGTTGATTCTTCAAAAAGAATTACAGTTTTATATCTTTATGTTTGAAGCCTGAAATGTGGCAAAAGGTCGCAAAGTTCAAGGGGGCCGAATACTTTCGCAAGGCACTGTAAATACACTTTAAAAACATTTAGAATACATAAATGACAATTGAAGCCGTCACATTGCCTTCACGGAGGAGAACACTTCAGTAGTAAAATATGTAACTAGTTCATCTACCTGTCTTATAGACACCCACAGGTATAGAAAACAGAAATCATTGGGGAACTTTTTCATGCCCATCTTACGTTGATTGTTCTCAAATCAGAAAACTGAAATAATGGAAATCCATAAAAATAAATAAATACATAAATAAGTATAATAATAACTGGGTACTAACATTTAAAGGTAAAGCTGATCCAGGGAATATCTGGTTGCCTCTCGGGGGATCAGGAAGGATTTTTTTCCCCTGCTGTAGTAAATTGGATCATGCTTTGCTGGGGTTTTTCCCCTTTCTCTGGATCAACTGTGGGTATAGGATTGTGTATATGGGATTGTATGTTTTTTTTTATTGGTTGAACTAGATGGAGTTGTGTCTTTTTTCAACCAGACTAACTACATAGCTATGTAAAACATTAGTTAAAACATATAAAATGTAAAATAAAAAACATTTCCAACTCATTATACGTCCCTTTAAATACACATCCTTTTTTACATATCAATTCTCACAAAGTTGGCATGTGATGGATTTGACAAGTTCCTGTACTAGGCAGAAATGTTTGAAAGCAGTTCAATTCTTCTGTGTAGAACCAATATCTCATATTCCTTTCTTTCTTTGGTCACCAGAAAACTAATGCAGCAAGTGATCGCCCACAGGATGATCAACAAAATTGGCGTTCCCTGTACTACAAAAAGACGGGATTCGTAAGTAGGAAATTCCTTTAGAAGTCCCATCTATAATGAAATTCTGTGGGAGATTTAAAAAGCAGAGTTTTTGCCGCTTTTAAAAAACAAAAAACAAATAAAGCATTGAACATTAATAGAGCCCAGCGATGTGCTTTACAAGTACGTATTGCGCTCTGCTGGCTTCAGGAGTCGGCGAACAAAAAGAATAAATGGAGTTTGTGAGAGAAATTAAAAAGCTGGGAGGAGATCCCAGTATGGAGATCTGTCAAAGTCAGATAACCGACTCTGCTCCAATCATGGATCTCTTTCTGCTGTTCCATGAACTAGAGCAGGCTACACACATTGGCCCACATTTTATAAATGAGCTGTGCAATGCGGGTTGCGGTATGTGTGTCACTACATAGTATAATGAAGAGCGCTGTTCTATTCTCACTACACGTATGCCCCAGGCGTGTGCAGCTCAACATACAGCTAAACCTTTAATCCTACAATAACCAGTCCTTTTGTAACTCACGGCTTTATTCCAGTGAAGAATGGTGGTCACATGACAGGTTACAAGTCAGAATGGATATGTAAATAGGATTGTGAATAGAGGTGAAACTGTAAATAAACATATAAAGGCATATATTCAGTATACAAACATAAACAATATATACATTGAGTATATAACTGACAGTTCATAGGCATACCAGCGATGCTTCAAAGGGGGGTTCAGGAATCTTCCCACAGCAACCTCAGATGCTGTCTGCTCCTTCCTGAGGTAAATCTAAAATGGAGATTCTCTCAGAGAGGGGTGGAACTAATACCAGCAATAGAAAACAGGAAGTACCATAAAGTACTGTACAACAGTCTATGCCACAGTGGCATCTTGTGGATCATATTGGTATTACAAGTTCCAATAGCATTAATTATTTCCTTATGCTGGAGGCATGACAAGCGCATAGCATTGTCTGCTCTCTTTTATAATGAGCGTCTTAGAGTTCAGATTTTTTCTCTTAGATGATGATGCTCCAGAGACCTCATTATTAGATATGATCTTCCATTTAACAGCATATATAAAGGCAAAACATTTTTTTTTAAGTTTGATATGGAGTGGGAAAGTTTTAGACCCTCTGCCAAGTATTTATAGCTGCCTGTGTCCCTGCTGGGGTGATTCGTCCCTCTACATTACCTGGTAACACAAAGTAAGGGCAAATCCTGAATTTTAGAGTTGTCATGACAGCAAGAAGTGAGGGAAAATCTTTCCAATGGGGAGACATCTGTCCTAGATGAGAATTCTCCCAACTTTGGGAAGATTTTCTCTCATTTCTTGTAGCATCACCAAGATAGGAAGTAAAAGCAAAACAGCCTAATAGGACACAGACAGCAAAAAATAAGCCGATAGAATATTTAACCCCTACTTACTAAGGAAGCATGACAGAGATATTAACTAATGGACATCGTTTTAGTAAAATATAAAGCTCATACATTCTCTGTTTTAGTTTAAATTAATCCCAAAAATTTAGCAAAACAAAATATTCAATCAATCTAACTTTTTTTTTTCTTTTTAGATACCATCACGAATTTAA
This sequence comes from Pelophylax lessonae, assembly GCF_965119305.1. Lineage (NCBI taxonomy): Eukaryota > Metazoa > Chordata > Amphibia > Anura > Ranidae > Pelophylax > Pelophylax lessonae. The sequence continues at coordinate 16,678,969 of NC_138775.1, forward strand.
AGAAGAGCGGGAAGAAGGAGCCAGAGAAAGTGAAAGAGAAAAAGGAGACGCTGCGGGAAGATATCATTTGTAGCGAAACATGTAGGGCGGAGTATACATTTGTGACATCATTAAAAAAGCAGTAAAAAAAAAAAGTATAGAGATACCACATGTGTGAGACTTTTTGTGAGCCTAGCCGCATACAGGGACCCAAAATCCAATGACTACCTCATTTCTCTTCCTGACCTATCCTGGTTTCGGAGGCCATAAATGCCAGGATAGTACAAACACACCCCCAAATAACCCCTTTTTTGAAAAGTAGACACTCAAGGAATTTGATAAGAGGCATGGCGAGTATTTTGGCGATCTTATTTGTTGCCACAAAATTTGTGGAATATGAAGAAAGAAAACATTAATTTATTTTTTAAAACCTTGTTTCAGTGTTGAGGCAAACTCGTATATTTGATGTTTTACACAAAAATTGTGAACGTGAAGCACTTATTCATAGCTGCATAGAGACTTTGACATTACAGCACCTTTTTTTATATGTGGAGCAGGGGTGTTGTTAGGTTGGTTCAGCCGGAAGGTAAATTTGATAACCCCTCCCACATTTTAAAGTAAGTCCAGCCCAAGCTCCACCCAAGGCCCCCTCTCACCCCTGCCCAATGCGGGCTGGGCTGCGGCCTGTTTTAGTGCTGCCTGGGGGTCCTCTGTGACAGCACACTGAGTCTGGGCTAAGGGCTCACTTGAGCTAGCTGTGGAGTGTGTGCTGCTGTGGCCTGTTGCTGTGCTGTCCCACAGGCGGCAGACCGCAGCACAGAAGATGCGAAGGGGAGGGCTTCAAAACAGACCCGGAAGCCGAAACCAGAACTAGATGGAGGCCACACTAAAGCCAGATTTAGCCGGCCGCCCTCCCCCCAAAAAATATTTATTTGGTTTCTGCCATTCCTGTTCTGAGCGGTGATGTGTGCAGGGCCAGACTGGGAGTAAAAACCAGCCCTGGAAATAATTTCATACCAGTCCCATAGCATTAATATACCAACCCAACAGCATAACGTCATTATTTTCTGTTCACAAAAGGGAAAACCATGCATTTTAAAGGCCATTTGAAGAGTGTAATATACAGTATAGAGATAAGTTATAAAAGCACTTAGGGCTTTATTATATATATATATATATATATATATATATATATATATATATATATATACACACAGTATCTCACAAAAGTGAGTACATCCCTCACATCTTTGTAAATATTTTAATATAGCTTTTCATGTGACAACACTGAAGAAATTACACTTTGCTACAATGTAAAGTAGTGAGTGTACAGCTACAGTTTAAATTTGCTGTCCCCTCAAAATAACTCAACACACAGCCATTAATGTCTAAACCACTGGCAACAAAAGCCCCTAAGTGAAAATGTCCAAATTGGGCCCAATTAGCCATTTTCCCTCCCCGGTGTCATGTTACTCATTTGTGTTGCAAGGTCTGAGGTGTGAATGGGGAACAGGTGTGTTAAATTTGGTGTTATCGCTCTCACTCTCTCATACTGGTCACTGGAAGTTCAACATGGCACCTCATGGCAAAGAACTCTCTGAGAATCTGAAAAAAAAAGAATTGTTGCTGGAACCATCTCCTGTGGTCTGATGAGACCAAGATAAACTTATTTGGTTCAGATGGTGTCAAGCGTGTGTGATGGCAACCAGGTGAGGAGTACAAAGACAAGTGTGTCTTGCCTACAGTCCAGCATAGTGGGGGGAGTGTCATGGTCTGGAGCTGCATGAGTGCTGCCGGCACTGGGGAGCTACAGTTCATTGAGGGAACCATGAATGCCAACAGGTACTGTGACATACTGAAGCAGAGCATGATCCCCTCCCTTCGGAGACTGGGCTACAGGGCAGTATTTCAACATAATAACGACCCCAAACATACCTCCAAAATGACCACTGCCTTGCTAAAGGAGCTGAGGATAAAGGTGATGGACTGGCCAAGCATGTCTTCAGCCCTAAACCCTATGTGGGGCATTCTCAAACAGAAGGTGGATGAGCGCAAGGTCTCTAACATCCACCAGCTCCCTGATATTCGTCATGGAGGAGTTGAAGAGGACTCCAGTGGCAACCTGTGAAGCTCTGGTGAAGTCCATGCCCAAGAGGGTTAAGGCAGTGCTGGAAAATAATGGCGGCCACACAAAATAATGTCACTTTGGGCCCAATTAGGACATTTTCACTTAGGGGTGTACTCACTTTTGTGAGATACTGTATATACAGTATAGGAGCAAATTCCGGTTAAAAGTGGTAAAAGTGGAGGGGATCCCAGGAATGTGGAGGGGGGGGGCTCTGGTGACCATAGACCACCTTCCGCAGGAAGAATAGACTAAAGTAAGGGGGGGTAGTTACTGATATAAGAGAGAAACCTTATCAGTGCTTCCTTACATTATTGTAATCATTCCCCCATACATTAGTGACCCCCCCTCAGACTGGCCTTGCGGCACTGTCACTGACCTCCTCTTAGGTGCACCATGCAGGGCTCAGTCAGACGTCTCCAAGTTGGTGGCTCTGGTTTTATACTATAGTCTATTCTGCACAGTCCACACACATCTGACTTCTCCCATGACCCCCATCCCAGCAATATTCCCACTCTTGACTCCTCTCCGAGACTCCCCCTCAGAGACTGCAGACATGATAAAAGGCAAGAGATAGTCAGAGGTTGCAGACATGATACAAGAGATGGTTAGAGGCTGCAGACATGGTACAGGAGATGTCAGAGATTGTAGACATGATACAAGAGATGGTCAGAGACTAAAGACATGATACAAGAGATTAATGAATCAATGCAGCCTCACCAGTGCCCATCAAATGCAGCCTCATCAGTGCCCATTAAATGCAGCCTACCAGTCCCACCAATGCAGCCTAACAGTGCCCACCAATGCAGCCTACCAATGCCCATCAATGCAGCCTACCAGTACCCATCAATGCAGCCTACAGTGCCCACCAATGCAGCCTACCAGGGCCCACCAATGCAGCCTACAAGTGCCCACCAATGCAGCCTACAAGTGCCCACCAATGCAGCCTACAAGTGCCCATCATTGCAGCCTACCAGTGTCCACCAATGGAACCTACCAGTGCCCACCAATGCAGCTTACCAGTGCCTTATCAATGCAGCCTACCAGTGCCCACCAATGCACCCTACCAGTGTCCATTAATGCAGCCTACAAGTGCCCATCAATACAGCCTACCAGTGACCACCAATGCAGCCTACCAGTGCCCACCAAAGCAGACTACCAGTGCCCATCAATGCAGCCTACCAGTGCTCACCAATACAGCCTACCAGTGCCCACAATGCAGACTACCAGTGCCCATCAATGCAGCCTAAGAGGGCTCACCAATGCAGTCTACCAGTGCCCACAAATGCAACCTACCAGTGTCCACCATTGCAGACTACCAGTGCCCATCATAGCAGCCTACCAGTGCTCACCAATGCAGGCTACCAGTGCCCATCAATGCGTTGTCAGTTTTTGTTGTCTTTATCCATCCAGCATTTGATCCAATGCCACTGGACAGCAGCATAGTCGATAATAGCACCTGGAACTTAGCCTTTTTTGCTGCCTTATCAGTGCCCATCAATGCAGCGTATCAGTGCCCATCAGTGCAGCCTCATCAGTGCTTATCAGTGCCCACCAATGCAACCTATCAGTGCCAATTAGTGCAGCCTCATCAGTGCTTATCAATGCCCAATAATGCAGCCTATCAGTGCCCATAAATGCAGCCTACCCGTGCAGCCTCATCATTGCTTATCAGTGCCCATCAATGCGGCCTATCAATGCCCATCAAGGCAGCCTATCAGTGCCCACTAATGCAGCCTATCAGTGCCCATAAATGTCCCTCCATCAGTGCACATCAATGCAGCCAACAGTGCCCATGAATGCAGCCTAGCAGTGCCCATAAGTGTCGCCCCTCAGTGCCCATCAATGCAACCTACCAGTACCCATAAGTGCAGCCTCATCAGTGCCCATCAATGCAGCAGTGATAGGAGGAGAACCGGCTGGATCACACAGAGAGGGGATCTCCTGCTGTGACACAGCTTGGAAATGAAACGCCAGCGGCTGTCAAACAAAGTCCTGCCTCCTGAACCAGCATTGGACCAGTGTGCTGTCTATCATTGGAGCCAGTCCAGGAGGCGGTACTTTGTTTGAGAGCAGCCGCCGTTATATATCCAAGCTGTGTCACAGCGGTAGGTTCCCCCTCTGTGTGATCCAGCCGGCTCTTCTGCTGACAGTTTCCTGGCTAATCGCTCCTGTTCACCCAGGAAACTGTTGGCCCAGTCCGCCCCTGCTCCACACTCGCCCTCAACTAATTTCCACTCGCCAAATGCGAGCAGGCGAGTGGAAATTTTGAGGGTTGCTATATGGTTTCCAGGGTCAATGGGGAAACAATCGGTTAAATGATGCCGCACATGTGACTCTGGCAGCCATCTTGGGTCAGACAAAGCCTATTTAAGGTCCTGGTTCCCAGATTTGGTGCACATTTGTGTGTTGGCAGAGTAGGGAAAGGTACCCCTCCTGTTAGGGAGAGCAGTAGGGAAAGTTTCCTGATGAGGAGGGAAAGCGTAGGGTTGCACCTTCTTGGAACTCACCCCGCTTGGGCACAAGACGGGCAGGCCAGCGTCAAGGGAGCTCTGCTCAGAGCTGGGGGGAATTAGCTATCCTGGGAATCCATATTAAAGCTAATGAAAATTTTGAAAGCACTGGCCCTTTAAGTAGTAACTGATGCGGCTCGCACCGCGAGGTACCGCAGCAGCAATGAAATAGTGTCACAAGCAACCAACAGGAAAGTGACTGCCAGCATGAAAAAAAAAAAAAGAGGAAAAACACTTTTTCAGAAATAAAATGAAATAAGAAAAGTAGAGAGGCTGAGACCGCAGCCCCAGCAAGGGAAAGCCTGTCTACCCCTTAGCTAGGCAAAAGACAAACTGAGTTGAGAATGCTGCTAGCATGAGGGTATGGTCCAGAGTGACAGCCCCCTGTGGGTGTGTTCATGCAAATGCTTTTATGTATGATTTTAACAAAAATCTTTTGCCTAGTTTACCCCTATGGATAAGGACAATACCATAAGTGAAGACTGTATGAGTGGGCGGCGACTGTCAGAGGACATAAGACAAATATATATTTTTGCACAGAATTGTATGATCCTTATCTTCAGTTTAGTGTACCTTAAAACGATCTTGCATTTTGTTGATTTATAGAAATAAGTTGAGAATCTCCTAATTTACAGATCTTTGCTTATTTACATAAATAGACACTGTTATATCAGAGAAGTATAAACATTCTGACATAATGCATAGGTGCAGTGGCAAAGAGGGTGGGCTTTAATGCCCTCACACCACACATATGTGTCCATGGGCAGCCAAGATTTCTGTGCTGAGAACGCACTTAGTGCTGTCGGCCCCTACTAATGATCAGGAGCCGGTGGATCCATCTCCTGATCATGTGACCAATGTGGTCTCCCTGGACTCCTCTCAGTGAGCTGTACTGTATGTAATGTATTGAGGCCGTGCTCTGCCCCGCCTCCGCCCCGCTTCCTCTCAGTGAGCTCAGTGAGGATATAATGCTTTCAGTCCTCGCTCACTGAGAGGAGGCGGGGCGGAGGCGGGGCTCTGAGGAAGAGGCTAGGACTCGAAACGCGTTAGCCTTCAAGAATCTAAGGGACTACTCATCCTCGGATACTTTTACTGAGGATGCGTTCCTTTTGTGACATGCTTTTAACAAGAACTCGTTTGTGAGTATTTTTAATCCCTTTTTTTAAATAAACCATCTAAATGATAATGCACTAGGCCGGTGCGCCCTTGTGTTTGTTTGTTGTTGGAGGCGGGGCAGAGCATGGCCTCAATACAATCCATACAGTACAGCTCACTGAGAGGAGGCGGGGCGGAGGCGGGGCAGAGCACGGCCTCAATACAAACAGCTCAGCTCCTGTGTAATAATGCAAGATTTCATGCCATCCCAGCACCCCCTGCGAATCGCCGAATGACGTAATCGCCGATCGGCGGTCGGACCCGGAAGTGAGGAGAGGATGAATGAAGAAGAAAATAAGGTATTTACTAGCAAAAAAAAAAAAAGTTTCCATTGGTAAAAATAGTTTTAAAGGGGATTACATACATCTAAAGTTACTAAAATGGGTGGAACTCCACTTTAAGTTCTTTCTCTAACTTGAAGCGTTTTTTGCACTCAGGATTTACATGCTTTATCCTTCCAACCTGGGTTCCTCCACTATTGGACTCCAGCCACTTGCAGATGGTGAACTGTGGATCGCAACTGCTGACGTGCTTTTATTAACAGAGAATTACTCTTCTATATTAAAGCGGAGTTCCGGGCACAAAATCGACCTAATCGATTTTGTGGCCATCCGCTTGCTCTTTTTCACCTGAAAAGGAATTGGATAGTTAGGATTATTTTTTTTTTTTTACTTACCTTGTAATTGTAGAAAGAAATACTCACCTATTTTCCACTTCCTCCCTCTGTGGCCGCGCCCCGCGCCGTCACTTCCGGTTTGCAATGATTCCTGGGAGCTGAACGTCATCACTCCCAGGAATCAATGCGACGGCATCGGCCCCGCTCGTCACTTCCGGTGCGACGCCGCATTCCCTGCTAAACAGCTTCTGGGCATGCCCAGAAGCTGTGTAGGAATGCGGCGCCGCACCGGAAGTGAAGAGAGGGGCCGGTGAAGGCGCATTCTGGGAGAAGAGGACGCAGAAGAGGATCGCGCTGGCTTCAGCTGCCCACAACAGATGAGAGATGGCAACGCTGTAGAAGAAATTTTATAAGTGAGTATTTCTTCTTGCAGGTAAGTGCGAACCGGGACAGATCAGAGGCTAGCCATTGTGGAATGTACTAGCCCTGACTGTCCCGGGGTTATGTTCATTGAAAAAATGTTTTTGTGCCTGGAATTCCGCTTTAAGGATCCTGGCCATTCCCTCTTGAGCCCTGCGGGTAGTTCTCTCAGAATGGGTCATTGTTTTTATATTCAGCAAACAGGGAATTTAACACAATCACGGATGATGTGAGTTTTTCAATCCTATTAAGATTCTGTTTATATCATATATATTGTAAATTATCTGTATTAATGTGACTTTATATCACCCTATTGCAGAATCAGCTCTGCAGCATACAGTTCTTTACCCCTGAAGAAGAAGCACACATTCGCTTTGAAATGCGTTGGGTATTCTTTTGCTGTTGTCTTGCTAACCTTGCATCTGTGCTGTGCTTTTTATGACTAAACTGTTTGCTTAAAGCGGAGTTCCAGCCATTTACTCACCTGTCCAACGGTCCAGCGATGCGGCCGCCGGAAGCCTCGATCCTCTCCCACGGCGCCGGCATCACTGCTGTGGGCACCCGGCTGTTACAGTTTGCGGCTTCACAGCCGGGTGCCCACTGCGCATGCGCGAGTCGCGCTGCGCGCCGTGATTGGCCGGCAATCTTCTGGGACCTCTGACGTGTCCCAGAAGATTGCAGGGAGGGAGGGGGAGAGGAGAACTTCCGCTCAGGGCGCCGCGGCGCTTTGAGCGGAAGTGGGAGCGGGTACCTGTCAAAACTAGGTACCCGCTCCCCCCCCCAAAAAATGACATGCCAAATGTGGCATGTCGGGGGGTCAGGACTCCCTAAAGCGGAAGTTCCACTTTTGGGTGGAACTCCGCTTTAACCACTTGCCTACCGTGCACTTTCACCCCCTTCCTGCCCAGACCGATTTTCAGCTTTCAGCGCTCTCACACTTTGAATGACAATTACCTCACATGTATGGTTTGAACACTGTTTACATATGTGGGCGGGACTTGCGTATGCGTTCGCTTCTGCGCGCGAGCTAACGGAGACAGGCGCTTTAATTTTTTTTTTCCCTATTTATTTTATTTATTCGTTTTTTATTTTTACACAGTTTTAAAAAAAAAAAACGTTTTGATAATTTTTATTCCTATTACAAGGAATGTAAACATCCTTTGTAATAGAAATAGGCATGACAGGTCCTCTTTATTGTGAGATCTGGGGTCAAAAAGACCTCACACCTCACAACTACACTAAAAAAGAAAAAAAAATTGTTGAAAAAGAAGAAGAAAAAAAAAAAGTGGCCCTTTAAACCGGTTGCTAGGCAACGACTTTTGACATAGCTCCGGTCCTCCAAGACCATTGAGTCGAGTGAGGGCCATCTTGCCCTCACTCGACTTCCTGTCTCTGAGGATCTTGGACCGGATAGTTTTCCCCGCTGCCGGCGGGTCCGGTAAGCTGGGAAAACGTCTGGGACGCGGCGGGAGGGGCACCTCTTCCCCTGCACCGTAAGGGTAATTCAGCGGCGAATCCGCCACTGGGACCACCCTTATCTGAAAGCCGACCGCTCGCCGTTTAAAAAAATACCGGGGTTATGGGGGCTATCTGCTGCCATAACCCCAGTATTTAGCTTTTAATGGCCGACGCCTATAGCCGTTAGGCGGTCGGTAAGTGGTTGCATGTATATAGCAAAAAATTGCACCCCAAAATACATTGTATAAAGGAAAGTGTACAGGAATAGTCCGAGTCCATCTCCGATCCGCTACTATTAGCCATTTCAAATTCCGAATCGGATTCGGAATTGGATTCGGATACTGATGAGAGCTCCCCGGTGCTCTCATCAGTCATGGAGAGGACCTGAAGGGCCTCCTCGCTGCCGTACATCCTTTTTGACATGCTGGCTGTGATGGGCTGTGTGACGGGTGACAGTTGACTGCGGATGATCACTGATGGGTGGCAGGTGACTGATAGGTGGCAGGTGACGATGACTGATGGGGTGACAGATGACAATGACTGATGGGGTGACAGGTGACGATGACTGATGGGGTGACAGGTGACGATGACTGATGGGGTGACAGATGACGATGACTGATGGGTTGACAGATGACGATGACTGATGGGGTGACAGGTGACGATGACTGATGGGGTGACAGGTGACGATGACTGATGGGGTGACAGGTGACGATGACTGATGGGGTGACAGGTGACGATAACTGATGGGGTGACAGATGACAATGACTGATGGGGTGACAGGTGACGATGACTGATGGGGCGACAGGTGACGATGATTGATGGGGTGACAGATGACGATCACTGATGGGGTGACAGATGACGATCACTGATGGGGTGACAGATGACAATGACTGATGGGGTGACAGGTGACGATGACTGATGGGGTGACAGATGACGATCACTGATGGGGTGACAGATGACGATCACTGATGGGGTGACAGATGAAAATGACTGATGGGGTGACAGGTGACGATGACTGATGGGGTGACAGGTGACGATGATTGATGGGGTGACAGATGACGATCACTGATGGGGGTGACAGGTGACGATGATTGATGGGGTGACAGATGACGATCACTGATGGGGTGACAAGTGACGATGATTGATGGGGTGACAAGTGACGATGACTGATGGGGTGACAGGTGACGGTGATTGATGGGGTGACAGGTGACGGGCGATGGTCACCCATGGGTGACAGGTGACAGGCGATGGTGCACGGCGGTACTGATGGCAGTCTCTGGTGACAGGTGCACTTTAGGCTACGTTCACATGTGAGCGCAGCGATCCGGAAATCATTGCAAATCGCTGGACGCCTGTGCGTTGCCCATGATTTGCAATAGCACCCCAAACGCTGTGCGATGTTGCCGCAATTTCAGCCTGCCGAATCGAGGTAACATCGCGCAAACAACGCATGATGTCCCAAAGAAGCTCTTGTACCTTTTTTGGGCGTCATGCGTTGTTTGCGCGATTTGCAATGATTTCCGGATCGCGGGCAGAATCGCTGTGATTCTGCCCGCGATCGCTACGCTCACATGTGAACGTAGCCTTATGGGTGGCAATTTCTGGGCACTGATGAGGTGACTGTTGGGTGACAGGTGCAATTGGGGGGGGGGCTGAGGACTGTGTGGGGACCTTTATTTTTGTGCTTTTACATTGTGACAGGTAGTGGTACACAGAGCAGTAACTCACTGTTGCTGGCTCTGCATCTTTGTGATCGGTGGTCAGTGACTGTTTACTACTGCCGGTGACTAGCTGTGTTCCTAGGGAACACAGCGCCACCGACATGACCACGCTGCACGCTCCCGATCGCGCATGCGCAGTCTTCTTCCGGGCTTTCCCATTGTGATCGGCTGTGTGATGGGAACACAGCCGATCACGTGGGAAACAGCCATGCCCATTGGCTGTTTCCCCCCTGCCAGTGACGCGCTGTGTCCCGAGGACACGTCGCCACCGACAGTGCAGGGCGGCGCGCACACGATATGACGTCCGCCCAGAACAATGGCTGCACCGCCCCGCCGTAATTTGACGGTGGGCGGGCGGCAAGTGGTTAATTATCCTATGTTATTTTCGTGTATGAAACCTTTGTACCAATAAAATTGACTACTTGTTTACCTTTATAAAAAAATCTTTTTGCATGCCTGCAAAGTCCCAACCCCTTAGGGGAATCCTTTTCTTGCTATGTGCAGTTTACTGTATAAGTGCAATGTGCAATAAATTCCAAAGTGCTCAAAGTATGTATGTGTGCGTTCTAAATTAATTTCCCAATATATCAGAATAAAAATATAAAACTATGCATTCAAATAAATATAAGTGCAATAAAAATTGTGAATTCTTAAAAAATGTGTGGATGAAAGTTCATTAACCACTTTACCGCTGCTCACTAGAGCTCTACTGCGGCAAAGTGGCTCTTGTAGGTCTGGCGACGTAGACCTACGTCGGCAGACACTCCCACTTCTCGGCGGCGCGCGCGCGCCGCCGGAGGCTCGCTCCCGCTGTATTCAGTCACAGCGGGAGTCGGGCCAGGGGAGGAGCGGCGGTGATCACCGCCGCTCTTCCCCGATCGTCGGGGAATCGAGTGTGGAGATCCGCCCGCTTGTGTAAATTGCATTTGAAAGACCGCTGCGCAAATACTGTGTGACATAAAATATTGCAACAACCGCCATTTTATTCTCCAGAGTCCTTTCCAAAAAAAATAAATAAATAAATGTATATATATATATATATATATATATTTTTTTTTTTTTTTTGAAAGGACTCTGGAGAATAAAATGGCGGTTGTTGCAATATTTTATGTCACACAGTATTTGCGCAGCGGTCTTTCAAATGCAATTTTTTTAAAAAACAATACACTTTCTTGAATTTAAAAAATTTAAAACAGTGAATTTAGCGCAACGTTTTTACATACTGTGAAAGATGATGTCACGCTGAGTAAATAGATACCTAACATGTTATGGATTAAAATTGCACAAACTCGTGGAATTGGAACAAAATACGGTATTTAAAAATCTCCACAGGCGACGTGTTGTGGTGAGGAAGTTGTATATAGCAGGGATTCCCAAACTACGGCCCTGCAGCTGTTGCGGAACTACACATCCCATGAGGCATTGTAAAACTCTGACATTCACAGACATGACTAGGCATGATGGGAATTGTAGTTCCTGAACAACTGGAGTGCAGTCATTTGGGAATCCTTGGTATATAGGCGACGCTTTAAAAATGTTTATTGGTTACCAGTTTAGAGTTAGAGGAGGTCTTTTGCTAGAATTATTGCTCTCACTCTGGCGATCACGGCAATACATCACATGTCTGATTTGAACACCGTTTACATTTGCGGGCGCGACTTTCGTATGCTTTTTCCTTGGTGTGCGAGCACACGGAGACAGGGGCGCTTTAAAATTTTTTTATTTTTTTTCCTATTTATTTTATTTTTTTATTTTTTTCACTGTCCCTTTTTTAAAAAAAAAAAAAAAAAAATCTGATCACTTTTATTGCTGTCACAAGGAATGTTAACATCCCTTGTGACAGTAATAGGCAGTGACAGGCAGTGTTAATTTCCCCGACTAAAATATTTTCGTCTACTAAATTAACACTATTTTAGTCGACTAAAATACGACTAAAACTAAAACAATTCAGATGACTAAAATACGAATACAACTAAAACAATTCAGATGACTAAAATACGGCTAAAACTTAAAGGGCATTTTAGTCATAAGACCATGACTTAAACTAAATCAAAATTAACACTCCTCTGCTGGCCATTTCGAAATCAGCAACACGCTTCCATCCAGAGGATGTAATAATCGCACATTAAAGTTTAATCACTTAGGCCCCTTTCACACTTGGAGTCCGTCGGCGGACTCCGTTTTTCTCAGCGGGGTATCGATCCGCCAATCCCCCGCTAAGCAGGCGGATGACAGCTCCGTCCCCACGCTGTGTGCGGAGACACAGCTGTCAGGTCCCCGCTGTTCTCTATGGGGGAATCGGATGAGAACGGACCGTCTGTCCATTCTCATCCGATCCCATCTGCTGGACAGATGGAAAATAGGGTTTCCATCCATCCAGATTTGACGGACCGGATTGGATGTCAGCGGACATGTCTCCGCTGACATCCGATGCCCCATAGAGATGCATGGGGGGACCGTTAAGATCCGCCAAAAAAAAGTGACAGGTGGATCTGAACGGCCCGCTGGTGTGAAAGGGGCCTTAACCACTTGCCGACCGGTCACGTTGACTGTACTGCGGCAAAGTGGCTCGATTCCGTCCAGCGACGTAGACCTACGTCGCTGGACTCCTCCCCTTGTGGGCGGCGCTCGCGCGCCGCCGGAGGCTCGCTCCCGCTGTTTTCAGTCACAGTGGGAGTCGGGCCAGGGGAGGAGCGGCGGCGATCGCCGCTGCTCTTCCCCGATCGTCGGGGAATCGAGTTTGGAGATCCGCCCGCTTGTGTAAACAAAGCGGGCGGATCTCCTAAGTGACAGGCAGGGTCAGATTGCAGGGTTCAGCATAGCTCAACATGCGATCTGTCCTTGTGTCACTCAGTCACCTCCCCCCACACACGTCAGTAAGCACCAGGCATACATTAACCCCTTCCTCTCTAATAAAATTAACCCCTTCCCTGCCAGTGTCATCTTTACAGTAACAGTGCATATATATAGCACTGATTACTGCAGTAATGTCACTGGTACCCCCAAAAGTGTCAAAAATGTCAGTCAAGGGTCCGATCTGTCCGCCACAATGTCGCAGTACCGCAAAAAAATCGCAGATCGCCGCCATTACTCGTTAAAAAAAAAACACCAAAAATGACATAAATCTTTCCCCTAGTTAGTAAACGCAATAACTTTTGTGCAAACCAATCAAAATACGCTTATTGGGATTTTTTTTTTACCAAAAATATGTAGCAGAAAACAAATTGGCCAAAAATTAAAAAAAAAATGGATTTTTACATTTTTTTGGGGGGGAATTTCATATAAAAAAAATGTGAAAAATATTGTTATTTTTTCAAAATTTACGCTATTTTTTTTGTTTATAGCGCAAAAAGTAAAAATCGCACAGGTGATCAAACACCACCAAAAGAAAGCTCTGTTTGTGGGAAAAAAATGACGTAAATTTCGTATGGGTACGGCGTCGCACGACCGCGCAATTGTCAGTTAAAGTCGCACAGTGCCGAATCGCAAAAAGTGGCCCAGACGTAAGACAGCAAAATCCTCCGGGGGTAAAGTGGTTAAGGACCGGGCCTATTTCTCACACATGTTGTTTACAAGTTAAAATCAGTATTTTTTGCTAGAAAATTTCATAGAACCCCCAAACATTATTATATATATTTTTTAACAAAGACTCTGGAGAATAAAATGGTAGTCGTTGCAATGTTTTATGTCTCACGGTATTTTCGCAGTGGTCTTTCAAACGCAATTTTTTGGAAAAAATACACTTCACTGAATAAAAAAAAAAAACTAAACAGTAAAGTTACCCCAATTGTTTTGTATAATGTGAAAGATGATGTCACGCTGAGTAAATAGATACTTAACATGTTGCGGTTTAAAATTGCGCACACCCGTGGAATGGCGACAAACTACGGTATTTAAAAATCTCCATAGGCGACGTGTTGTGGTGAGGCGCTATTACCCTTATTGCATATTAAAAAATAAATTTAAAGACCATATAATAAATGAATTGTGTATAAAGTGACTACAGTGTTATAAAGGAATGGCTACAAACTACGGCACTTGAAAAGGTGACGCTTTTATAATTTTAACGGTTAGCAGTTTAGAGTTACAGAGGAGATCTTTTGCTGGAATTCTTGCTCTCGCTCTGACTATCGCGGCGATACCTCACATATCTGATTTGAACACCATTTACATTTGCGGGTGAGACTTATGTATGCGTTTTCTTTGGAGCGCTAGCACACGGGGGAAGGGGGCGCTTTAATAATTTTTGTTTTTTCCTATTTATTTTATTTTTTAATAATTTTTTCACTGTTCCTCTAAAAAAAAAAAAATAATAATAATCTGATCACTTTTATTGCTGTCACAAGGAATGTAGACATCCCATGTGACAGTAATAGGCAGTGACAGGTGACCCCCAAATCCCTCCTTTTGCACTTAAAAGTATTCAAAACGGCAAAATCTGCATTTTTGAATAATGTCACTTTTTTTTAAATCTGCGCCATTGGCAGCCGAGTAAACCGGAAGTCACGTCCCTTCCGGGTTTCTTGATCGGAGACCCGATTGAAGCCGAATTTGGCTTGATTTGGGACCCTAAAAATCCGGCGGACGTGCCGGTTGGTTGCTCGGGTCTCCCAGTGGGACAGGTGACACGGGCAAAACGAGGGGAGGGGCTACTGAGCCGCATCCGTTGTTATCATCAGAAAGCCGACCGCCGGCTCTAAATAAACGGTACCGGGGGGATTCCTCTAGCTGCAGGCATCACCCCGGTACAACCACTTCTTCAAGCCGAGGTACAGCTACAGATACATGGGTTTACTGGAAGGGGTTAAAACTCCATTTAGCACCTAAAAATGACATAACACCCCCCAAACATCATACAGTTTCTGAAAGCAGAGACCCTGGAGAATAAAATGGCGGTAGTTCTGATTTTTTTTATGTCACATGATATTTACACAACAAAATATTACATGCAAAATTAAAAAAAAAAAAAAAAAACACATTAACATTATTTTTGTGGCACATAAAGGTAATGTATCACCCAGATTTTGTTTTTTGTAAAATATATAAGAAGTTGCACTGAGTAAATAGATTCCCGACACGTTAAAATTTTTTGC
Organism: Pelophylax lessonae; assembly: GCF_965119305.1. Taxonomy (NCBI): domain Eukaryota; kingdom Metazoa; phylum Chordata; class Amphibia; order Anura; family Ranidae; genus Pelophylax; species Pelophylax lessonae. The sequence goes on from NC_138775.1 coordinate 16,694,049, forward strand.
AGCGGTAAAATGATGACAAGCTTTGGCACCGTATATTTTCCATAGGGGGTGCTTTAAAAGCCACGGATAACCTTGATTTATGAACTTATTATTAAGAATTATTGATCTCACTTTGGCGTTTTGCATGTGTAGCAAAATCAATTTTTTGTGCGCAGGCGCCCCTGATGTGTATTTATGTATGTATGTGCATGAAGATGGGGGTGGAGGGTTCATTAAAAAATGTTTTTGGACATTTTGGGTGCTTGGGTGTAACTTTAATTTTTTACTCTTTATTTTAGTTTTTTATTACTTTTTATTTAAGCCCAAAGGGGGCAAAAATTACTTTTTGGACTTTTTTATTTTTTACTTTCAGTGATCAGGGAAATCAATGGAGAGCTGCACTACCACTCTCCTACCACCAGTGGGTACCGCACTACCAACATCCAACCACCAGAAAGGCATGAACTATCTATACAGTGATAGTCAGCCCTCTCTGGTAGTAGGAAGGAGATTGCTCTGCTGCCTCTAGCGGCTGGACGGCGTCGGGCATTTCAGGCAACATAGACGCTTCCGGACTTGCGCGGAATGTAGTGCTGGTATTGTAAGTGTGGGCGGAAGTGACGTGGAGGGATGTTGTGCTGGCGGAAGTGGCTGTGAGACCAGGAAGTAGCCGGTGCGGCGGCGGAGGATGGAGGAGGAGAGCCTGGAGGCGCGGATTAGTGAGTGCGGGGGACCGGGCCGTGGGTGGGGCAGACGGGGGGAGTCCTCTGTGCAGGTTTCCTGCAGACTGCATCTTCTCTTCAACTTCCTGTCCGTGTGACGTCACTTCTAGGGTGATGTCACGAGTTGGTGTCAGGGTGGGACATGGGGACTGGGTGTAATGTCTGTGCAGCTTCCATCAGAGGCTTCTCACACAGTGTTCACCCCAACCCCCCCTCAAAGCAAGAGGGTTCCCATATGTGTCCTGAGAGATACAAAGTCCCGGGTTCCGGTGCTCCTCATGTCTGTGTCGGGGGTTCCGGTGCTCCTCATGTTTGCGCTGCGGGTTTCCGGTGCTCCTCGTGCCTGTGTTAGGGGTTCCGGTGCTCCTCGTGCCTGTGTCGGGGGTTTCCGGTATCCTCGTGCCTGTGTCGGGGGTTTCCGGTGCTCCTCGTGCCTGTGTCGGGGGTTTCCGGTGCTCCTCATGTCTGTGTCGGGGGTTTCCGGTGCTCCTCGTGCCTGTGTCGGGGGTTTCCGGTGCTCCTCATGTCTGTGTCGGGGGTTTCCGGTGCTCCTCGTGCCTGTGTCGGGGGTTTCCGGTGCTCCTCGTGCCTGTGTCGGGGGTTTCCGGTGCTCCTCGTGCATGTGTCGGGGGTTCCGGTGCTCCTCGTGCCTGTCGGGGGTTCCGGTGCTCCTCGTGCCTGTGTCGGGGGTTCCGGTGCTCCTCGTGCCTGTGTCGGGGGTTCTGGTGCTCCTCGTGCCTGTGTCGGGGGTTCTGGTGCTCCTCGTGCCTGTGTCGGGGGTTCCGGTGCTCCTCGTGCCTGTGTCGGGGGTTCCGGTGCTCCTCGTGTCGGGGGTTCTGGTGCTCCTCGTGCCTGTGTCGGGGGTTCCGGTGCTCCTCGTGTCGGGGGTTCCGGTGCTCCTCGTGTCGGGGGTTCCGGTGCTCCTCGTGTCGGGGGTTCCGGTGCTCCTCGTGCCTGTGTCGGGGGTTCCGGTGCTCCTCGTGTCGGGGGTTCCGGTGCTCGTCGTGCCTGTGTTGGGGGTTCCGGTGCTCGTCGTGCCTGTGTTGGGGGTTCCGGTGCTCGTCGTGTCTGTGTCGGGGGTTCCGGTGCTCCTCATGTTTGTGTCGGGTGTCCCAATGGTTCTCGTGTCTGTATCTGGGATTCTGATGGTCCTCATATCTGTATCTGGGGTTCTGGTGGTCCTCATGACCCCCCGGGGAGGAGATTGTAGTCCGTAAATTCGATTTTTTATGTTCTTTCTTTGTTCCACAGATCGCGCTACAAACCCCCTGAACAAGGAGCAGAGCTGGGAAGATGTGGAGGCGTTCTGTCATCAACTCAACCGTGACCTGGAGGGGTACGACTACTACCACCATCATCACTTCATAATAGTGCAGGCCTGTAACAATGTATCCAGGAAGAGCTCCACTGTATGATCAGAGATCAGTATATGTAACAATGTATCCAGGAAGAGCTACGCTGTATGATCAGAGATCAGTATATGTAACAATGTATCCGGGGGAACCGATCTTTATGATATCCTATATGGTGGCCCTCTAATAATCTAGACAGAGCTCCTCTGTATGATATCAGGTGAAGCGCCTCCTATATTATCAGTATATGGCGGCCCTTTAAAGCCTAAGTTCCTAAGAAAAAAAATAATAATAATAATAAATGCACATTTTTTTTTTTTTTTTTGCGTTATTTTAACTGACAATTGTGCGGTCGTGCGACGCTGTACCCAAATAAAATTGATGTCCTATTTTTCTCACAAATAGAGCTTTCTTTTGGTGGTATTTGGTCACCTGTGCGAACCCTGCGGACTCTGATATACTGTAAAGGGGAACTCTGATGTAAAAGGGGGACTCTGGTGACCAGAGAACCTCTTACACTAGAGTTCCCCTTTACCTCAGGGTGCCCAGGGTTCCCCTTTACCTCAGGGTGCCCAGGGTTCCCCTTTACTTCAGGGTGCCCAGGGTTCCCCTTTACCTCAGGGTGCCCAGGGTTCCCCTTTACCTCAGGGTGCCCAGGGTTCCCCTTTACCTCAGGGTGCCCAGGGTTCCCCTTTACCTCAGGGTGCCCAGGGTTCCCCTTTACCTCAGGGTGCCCAGAGTTCCCCTTTACCTCAGGGTGCCCAGAGTTCCCCTTTACCTCAGGGTGCCCAGAGTTCCCCTTTACCTCAGGGTGCCCCTTTACCTCAGGGTGCCCCTTTACCTCAGGGTTCCCCTTTACCTCAGGGTGCCCAGGGTTCCCCTTTACCTTTAGGGTGCTCAGAGTTTCTGTTTGCATTGTAAGGCAAATCCAGTGGACTCTGATGTACTGTACAGGGAAACTCTGATGTAAAGGGGGATTTGGGAATACTGGGAACTCTGATGTAAGGGAAGTCCTGTTGTGGGACCATAATTAAGGGCCCCACAATGGGAGAAAAGGGCCCTGGGCTTGGGTCAGGGGGCCCTTCATTGCTTATTGCACCAGAGCCCTAAAGGTTCTAGTTAAGCCTCTGCAGCGTGACTTTATTTTAGAGGTGTCAGGACACCGTAACCCTTCTGTGCTCAGGCAAGAGCCCTCTCACCCTCCTTATCTTATCTCATAGGATTTCCCCTTTGAGATTACAGATCTGTATATTGTGATGACCCGCCCTATCCTTTTAACTATCAGTCCCCAGCTGCTGTAATAGATCTCACCCTGAGAGCTCCAAAATCTGCTGCGTTCTTCTACTGTCTTCTTATACACTATCTTGTCAAAAGTATTGGGACGCCTCCCTTTACACACACATGAACTTTAATGGCATCCCAGTCTTAGTCTGTAGGGTTCAATATTGAGTTGGCCCATCCTTTGCAGCTATAACAGCTTCAACTCTTCTGGGAAGGCTGTTCACAAGGTTTAGGAGTGTGTCTATGGGCATGTTTGACCATTCTTCCAGAAGCACATTTGTGAGGTCAGGCACTGAGGTTGGAGGAGAAGGCCTGGCTCACAGTCTCCCCTATAATTCATCCCAAAGGTGTTCTGTCGGGTTGAGGTCAGGACTCTGTGCAGGCCAGTCAGATTCCTCCACCACGTCTTCACCCGGTCTTCCTTCTGGGTTCGTGGCTTCCCGCTACAAGAGTGGCTGGGGGCGCGATGACGTCACTCTTCAAGTTTACTCGCTCATCCATGTCTTTGCGGACCTTGCTTTGTGCGCTGGTCCTAATCATTTAGTGAAGGGGGGATTATGGTGTGGGGTTGTTTTTCAAAGGGTTGGACCTGGCCATTCATTCTAATGAAGGGAACTCTTAAAGCGGAGTTCCAGCCTAAACACACACTCACCTGTCCAACGGTCCAGCGATGCGGCCGCCCGAAGCCTCTCTCTTCTCCCTCTGCTCTGCGGCGCCGGCATCTCTGGTGTGGGCACCCGGCTGTGACAGTTTTGGGCTTCACAGCCGGGTACGCACTGCGCATGCGCGAGTTGCGCTACGCGTCGTGATTGGCCGGCAATCTTCTGGGACCTCTGACATGTCCCAGAAGATTGCAGGGAGGGAGGGGGAGAGGAGAACTTCCGCTCAGGGCGCTCCGAGCGGAAGTGGGAGCGGGTACCTGTCAGAACTAGGTACCCGCCCCCCCCCCCCCCCCCCAAAAAAATGACATGCCAAATGTGGCATGGGGTTAGGACTGCCTAAAGCGGAAGTTCCACTTTTGGTTGGAACTCCGCTTTAAGTAGTGATGGGCTCAGACGTGTTCGCATTGAGCACGCCAAGAAGCCGGCACTGCACACCACCAATCGATCTGAACACGCCCGAGCCCGTCACTACTCCTAAGGCGCCAGCATAACAAGACATTTTGGACGATTTCATGCTCCCAACTTTGTGGGAGGAGTTTGGGGACAGCCCCTCCCTGTTCCAACATGACTGCACACCAGTGCACAAAGCAAGGTCCATAAAGACATGGATGAGTGAGTTTGGGGTGGAGGAGCCTGAAATGGTCTTTCAAATTTTTGGGAGAAAATACACTTTTTTTTAATTAAAAAATAAGAAAACAGTAAAGTTAGCCCAATTTTTGATGTTAGCGCCAAGTAAATGTAATATCTAACATGTCAAAGTTGCGCACGCTCATTTAATGGCGACAAACATTGCTACTTAAAAATCTCCATAGCCGACGCTTTAAAAATGTTTACAGGTTACCTGTAAATCGCAGGTTATCGCGGCGATACCTCACATGTGTGGTTTGTACACAATTTACACATGTGGGAGCGACTTGCTATGTATTCGCTTTTGCGCGCGAGCTCGGAGGGACAGGGCGCTTTAAATTTTTCTTATTTTTTCTTTTCTTTTTTTTTTCTTTCTTTTTCTTCTTTTTCTTTTTTGTCATTACTTTTTTCCTATTACAAGGAATGTAAATGTCCCTTGTAATAAAAATAAGACAGGTCCTCTTTTTAATGAGATCTGGGGTCAAAAAGACCTCAGATCTCTCATTTACACTTACAAGCAAAGAAAATAAAAATATTTAATTTTACTTTTGCCATAAAAAAAAAAAAAAAAATAAGCCCACCGCAGTTTTACTGCGGCAGTCAGGCGCTCCTGGGCAAAGCAACGTTATACTACATCGCTCGCTCAGGAGACTCTAGGGGGCGCGCATGCGCCGCGGCCAGCGCGCTCCCGCCCCGCTCGTTAGCTGGGGAGTCAGTGTGTGTGACCAGAGGCTCAGATGGCCACCGGCCACTCGCAATCTCCCGCAGCTGAGAGAGAAGGACAGACGGCTGATGTAAACACAGCCGTCTGTCATTCTCCCTGAAGTGATCACAGAGGCTATGTGATCCTGCTATGTAGGATCGCATGTCTCTGTGATTACTTCACTAGCCACGCCCCCCTGACAGTTAGAATCACGCCCCTAGGCTTACATTTAACCCCTTGGTCACACATACTGTTAACCCCTTCCCTGCCAGTGTAATTTTTACAGTAACAGTGCATATTTATAGCATTGATTACTGTAGTAATGTCACTGGTAACCCCAAAAATGTCAGTCAAGGGTCCGATCTGTCCGCCGCAATGTTGCAGTCCCTCAAAAAAAATCGCAGATCGCTGCCATTACTAGTAAAAAAAAAAAAAAACAATAAAAATGACATAAATCTTTCCCGTAGTTAGTGAACACAATAACTTTTGCTCAAACCAATCAAAATACGCTTATTGCGATTATTTTATTTATTTCTTTACCCAAAAATATGTAGCAGAAAACCAATTGGCCTAAAATGTTAAAAAATTTTGAGAAATTCATAAAAAAAAAAAGAATGTGAAAAATATTGTTGTTTTTTCAAAATTGTCGCTCGTTTTTTTGTTTATAGCGCAAAAAATAAAAATCGCAGAGGTGATCAAATACCACCAAAAGAAAGCTCTGTTTGTGGGAAAATAAGGACGTCAATTTTATTTAGGTACAGCGTCGCACAACTGCGCAATTGTCCGTTAAAGTAACGCAATGCCGAATCGCAAAATAGGGCCTGGTCATTGGGAAGCCAAATCTTCTGGGGCTTAAGTGGTTAAAGCGGAGTTCCAGCCATTCACTCACCTGTCCAACGGTCCAGCGATGCGGCCGCCCGAAGCCTCTAACCTCTCCCTCAGCGCCGGCATCACTGCTGTGGGCACCCGTCTGTGACAGTTTGCGGCTTCACAGCCGGGTACCCACTGCGCATGCGCGAGTCGCGCTGCGCGTCTTGATTGGCCGGCAATCTTCTGGGACCTCTGACGTGTCCCAGAAGATTGCAGGGAGGGAGGGGGAGAGGAGAACTTCCGCTCAGGGCGCCGCGGCGCTCCGAGCGGAAGTGGGAGCGGGTACCTGTCAAAACTAGGTACCCCCCCCCCCCCCCCCCAAAAAAATGACATGCCAAATGTGGCATGTCAGGGGGTCAGGACTCCACTTTTGGGTGGAACTCCGCTTTAAGGCTGTTGGGCGAAAGTGACATTTGACATAGCTCTGATCCTCCAGGGGCATAGAGTTGAGTGGTGGGGCATCTTGCCCTCACTCGACTTCCTGTGCATCGGAATCCGATCGTTTTCACCTCTACCGACTGCTCCCAGTAAGGGGGGGAAAACGACCGGGAATCCTCCGCCGAGATCACTTTTATCAGATTCCGGATCGCCTGCCATAACCCCGGTATGTGACGTCAAAGTACCAACGTCAATACACGGTGGGCGGTACGGAAGCGCTTAATTCATTAAAGTGCATATTTTCTAAAAAGGGTGCCTGTCAGAAATAAAAAGAAAAGGGAGGGAGCGGGGAGGAGGCGGAAGATCAGCAGAACTTCCCTTTTTAGGTGAAGTTCCTCTTTAAGAGACCACAGGAGCTCTCTATAAGAGGTTGTAAGGCACGCCATGATACTAATGTGTCAAAATGAATGGATCGATTTTAAAAAAAAAAAATTGTAAATTAATGGATGGATTTAAAAAAATAATAAAATAATGGATGGATGGATTTAGTTTGCAAACCTAATATTTTTGTGCTTGTAAATAGGATATTATAATTAAACTGTTTTTTATTTTTTTACAACTATATATTAAAACAAATACAGATCTGCATATGTAATAATATGTCTAGGCGGAGCTCCTATTTATGATATCAGATCTGTATATATAATAATATATCTAAGCGGAACTTCTTTTTTATATATATATTAGTTTGGTATACGGAGCATCCGGAAAGTATTCACAGCGCTTCACTTTTTCCACATTTTTTGTCAGCCTTATTCTACAAACAATTCCCCATAATGACAATGTGCGAGAAGTTTGTTTGAAATCTTTGCAAATTTATTAAAAATAAAACGAAATCCCATGTACAGAAGTATTCACACCCTTTGATCAATACTTTGGTGAAGCCCCTTTGGCACCAATTACAGCCTTAAGTCTTTCTGAGTATGATGCTACAAGCTTGGCACACCTATTTTTTGGGCAGTTTCTCCCATTCTTCTTTGCTGGACCTCTTAAAGCAGTAGTATAAAAAAAAAAAAAAAACCTGCAAGACAAAGGCATAATGAGCTAGTATGCATCGCATACTAGCTCATTATGAAACACTTAACCTTAAAGCGGAGTTCCACCCAAAATTGGAACTTCCGCTTTAGGGAGTCCTGACCCCCTGACATGCCACATTTGGCATGTCATTTTTTTGGGGGGATAAGCGGGTACCTAGTTTTGACATGTACCCGCTCCCACTTCCGCTCGGAGCGCCGCGGCGCCCTGAACGGAAGTTCTCCTCTCCCCCTCCCTCCCTGCAATCTTCTGGGACACGTCAGAGGTCCCAGAAGATTGCCGGCCGATCAAGACGCGCAGCGCGACTCGCGCATGCGCAGTGGGTACCCGGCTGTGAAGCCGCAAACTGTCACAGCCGGGTGCCCACAGCAGTGATGCTGGCGCCGAGGGAGAGGATCGAGGCTTCGGGCAGCCGCATCGCTGGACCGTTGGACAGGTGAGTGAATGGCTGGAACTCCGCTTTAAAACGAAGCCCCGACACCGCTGTGGGAGCGGACATGAATCGTCTCTTCCAGGTTCGCGGCTCTGGCACTGTGAGTGGCCGGAGCCGCAATGACGTCACTCCCACACATGTGCGCAGGGGGTTAACTTTCCGGCAACTTCCCGGCAAGGAACTCTGAAGGTCCGCTGGACCTTCAGTGTGCATGCGCCGCCAGCGTCAGCGGCTGCATGCATTGCAAATATCTCCTAAACCGTGCAGGCCCTTCTATCCCGATTGCTCAGTTTGGTCGGGGCGGCCCGCTCTAGGAAGAGTCCTGGTGGCTCCAAACTTCTTCCATTTACAGATGATGGAGGCCACTGTGCTCATTGGGACCTTCAATGCTGCAGAAATGTTTCTGCACCCTTCCCCTCCCTCTCCCCCCGATCTGTGCCTCCATATAATCATGTCTCGGAGACCTACACACAGTTCCTTGGACTTCATGGCTTGGTTTGTGCTCTGACATGCACTGATAACTAAAAGCAATTGACTCCTGCGCTTGAGGGGTGGCCTTGCGGGTAGTATCCCAAAAAATGCGATTTGGGTCTGATTGAAGTTATTCCGGCTGTGCTGCCACTCTCAACGGGTCGTGGTAACCCAAACAGGTTCTGCAAAAGGAATGGACAGAGGGCACACCAGCCTAGCGCATTATCTTTAAAACAGTTTATTGTTAACCTATACATACTCATTATACTCACAAAGCAATTGTGAAACATGGGCAAGTATAAGCAATATGGGACCACCGAGGATCTCCACTGGGCGTCCTCTCCTACCGCAGGCCATGGAAGGATGTGGACCTCCAAAAAAACGCTTACGTGTTTCGGGGTGTTCCCCCTTCATCAGAGCTCTGATCCACATCCTTCCACATCCTGCGGTAGCAGATGACGCCCAGTGGAGATCCTCGGTGGTCCCATATTGCTTATACTTGCCCATGTTTCACAATTGTCTTGTGAGTATAATGTGTACGTATGTTAACAATAAACTGTTTTAAAGATAATGTGCTAGGCTGGTGCGCCCTCTGTCCATTCCTTTTTGCATGCACTGATAACTATGGGACATTATATAGACAGGTGTGTGCCTTTACAAATCATGCCCAATCAACTGAATTTACCACAGGGGGACTCCAATCAAGTTGTAGAAACATCTCAAGGATGATCAGTGTAAACAGGATGCACCTGAGCTCTATTTTGAGTGCCATGGCAAAGGCTGTGATACTTCTGTACATGGGATTTTTTTTATTTTTAATACATTTCCAAAGATTTAAAACAAACTTCATTCACGTTGTCATTATGGGGGATTGTTTGTAGAATTTTGAGGAAAATAACAAAATGTAATCCATTTTGGAATAAGGCTGTAACATAACAAAATGTGGAAAAAGTGAAGCGCGTTGAATAATTTCCAGATGCACTGTATGTAATAATATATTTAGGTGGAGCTCCTATTTATGATATCAGATCTGTAAATGCAATAGAATGTCTAGGCAGAGTTCCTCTTTATGATATCCCTTTAAGTGGGGCCCTTTAACCACCTGCCGGCCTCCTGCCGAACATATGCTGCGCGATCTGCCGTACCTGCCCCCACTAGGCAGCGGAGATCCACGGGGCCGGTGTTGTAAACACAGCTGACCGTTCTTCTCTCTGAAATGATCATAGAGTGCCTGTCCTCCTTCTATATAGGATCACAGGTCTCTGTGTTCATTTCATAAGCCACGCCCCCATACAGTTAGAAAACACCCCCTAGGCTTGCACTTAACCCTTTGATCACCCCTGTTTTAACCCCTTCCCTGCCAGTGTCATTAGTACAGTAACAGTGCATATTTTTAGCCCTGATTACTGTATTAATGTCACTGGTCCTCCCATAAATGTCAGTTAGGGGTCCGATCTGTCCTCCACAATGTCACAGTCCCGCTAAAAATAGCTGATCGCTGCCATTTCTAGTAATAATAAATAAAAATGACATAAATTTTTCCCCTAGTTTGTAGATGCGATAACTTTTGGGCAAACCAATCACAATACACTTATTGGGATTTTTTTTTTTTTACCAAAAATATGTAGCAGAATACAAATTGGCCTAAAAGGATGAAAAAAATTGGAGAATGTTATATAACAGAATGTGAAATATATATATGTTTGTGTGTGTATATATTATAATATGTGTGTATGTATGTATGTATATGTGTGTGTGTGTGTGTGTGTGTGTGTGTGTGTATATATATATATATATATATATATATATATATATATATATATATATATATATATATATATATATATATATATATATATATATATATGTGTGTGTGTATATATATATATGTATATGTGTATACGTGTATGTATGTGTGTGTATATATAAATTATATATATAACAGGCCTCGACAAAACCCGGGCGCCAGGTAGCATTTGCGACTAGAATTAGCGACCTGGCGCCTGGGGTGCCCTGCGGGAGGTGTCCTGTCCCTTTTGCGCCCCCACCTTCTTTCCCGAGTGCACGGACTTCCACGCCGTCCATAAATTGAGGCCCCGGCTTTTCGGCCTTCTTCTGTGAGATGAGGCGCCCTCTTGTGGTGGCCGGGAGTAATGCATGTTCTCAATGCCTTCCCTCTCATCTGCTCATTGGAAGGAGATGGGAAGTTTTTGCAGGCTTCATCTCTCTGTCCAGTTACCTTTGCTTAAAGGTAAGTGGACAGGGAGTGTGGTTATTATTATTAATTTATTTTTTAAATTAAAAAAAAAAAAACCTTTTTTCTTTTTTTTTTTTTTTTTTCAATTCTTATTATTAAAATATATATATATATTTATTTATTTTTTTTTTTTCCTCATCGCCGTGCCACAGCCGAAGGCCCCTTTCACACGGGCTGTCTGATCGGGTCCGCCTGTCAGTTTTTCAGACAGACCTGATCGGACCCTTCATTCTCCTCTATGGAGTGGTAATCTGCCGCCATCTGACCCTGTCCTCCAAAAACAGACGGATGGTGGTTCTATTATCTATCCATCCCGTGGATCGGATCAGATGGCATCGGATGGAAAGAGACAGACAGTCTGTTTCCATCCAATTGCGCTATAGAGGAGAGTGGGGTTCTAGCCGTATTTATGTGTAAATTTAGTATCCGTTTTATTAAATAAAGCTTGGTTGTTAGTTTAAAAAAAAAAAAAAGAAAAAAAAACTGGCTCCTAACTTTTTTAGCTGGCTCCTAGATTTCAGGCAAATTTGTCAAGCCCTGTATGTATATGTATATGTATAATGTGTGTATGTGTGTATACATATGTGTGTGTGTATGTGCATGTATGTGTGTGTGTGTGTGTGTGTGTATATAAATTTTTTTTAATTTTTTTTTTTTTTTCAGAATTGTCGCTCTTTTTTGTTTTATAGAGCAAAAAATAAAAATCACACAGGTGATCAAATACCACCAAAAGAAAGCTCTATTTATAGGGAAAAGAAGACATGAATTTTATTTGGGTACATGATCGCATGACCGTCGCAATTTTCAGTTAAATTAACGCAGTGCCGAATTGCAAAAAAATGGCCTGGTCATTAAAGGGGGCAAATCCTTCCGGTCCAGAAGTGATTAATAATATGTGTTGATGGAGCTCCTTTTTATGATTAGAGATCATTATATATTGGCAGAGCTCCTCTTTATGATATCAGTATATGTGTTCCTTTACCCACTTGCCGACCGCCCCAGGTATATATACTGCGGGGCGGTGGCTCTCCTGCGTGAAATCGCGTACAGGTACATGATTTCGCTTTTCTGGGTCTGCGGCGCTGGACACAGCATGAGGCAATCAGCGGGTCAGGCAGACCTGATGTCCACCGGGACCCGCCGATCGTTCCAGAGAGAGACAAAACGGCCGTCTGCTTATGTAAACAAGCCAGATTGCCGTTCTGCTAGTAGAGGAGACAGAGATCCTGTGTTTCTGCTAAGCAGGAACACGAATCCCTGTCTTTTCACCGCCAAAAAAGCACTCCCTAGGACAGTGATGGTGAACCTTGGCACCCCCAGAGGTTTTGGAACTACATTTCCCATGATACTCATGCACTCTGCAGTGTAGGGGAGCATCATGGGAAATGTAGTTCCAAAACCTCTGGGGAGCCAAGGTTCGCCATCACTGGCCTAGGAGCACATTTAACCCTGTGATTGCCCCTGATGTTAACCCCTTCCCTGCCAGTGTCATTAGTACAGTGACAGTGCATTTTTTTTAACACTGTCCGCCGCAATGTCGCAGTCCTGCTAAAAATTGCTGATCGCTGCCATTACTAGTAAAAAAAAATAAAAAAATAAATATCCCTTCGTTTGTAGACGCGATAACTTTTACACAAACCAATCAATATACACTTATTGGGATTTTTTAACCAAAAATATGTAGCAGAATATATTTTGGCCTAAACTGATGAAGAAATTCAATTTTTTTACATTTCTTTATTGGATGTTTTGTAGCAGAAAAGTAAAAAATATATATTTTTTGTTTCTAGCGCAAAAAATAAAAACCAAAGAGGTGATCAAATACCATCAAAAGAAAGCTCTATTTGTGGGAAAAAAGGGACATAAATTTTATTTGGGTGCAGCGTTGCAATTGTCCGTTACAGTAACGCAGTGCCGTATCGCAAAAAATGGCCTGGTAAGGGGGGGGGGTTTAAACCTTCCGGGGCTGAAGTGGTTAAAAAATCTATGTAGGCGGAGTTCCTCTGTAATATTGGTCACTAATACGGAGTTTTTCTTCTTCCAGGCCTCAGCTGGCCACGCGGCTCCTGGCGCACAAGATCCAGTCCCCTCAGGAGTGGGAGGCCATGCAAGCTCTGACGGTGACTTCATTGTTTTATCTTCTGTTAGATGTATACAAATTCTGGGAATGTATGGGGGAGGGGCTTGTTGAAGATTTACAGGGGGAGGGGGGTGGAAGACCTTGTAGGGGTGTACACTTTCTTCCGAAACACACTTCTGTTTTGGCCGGAGTTGCAGTAAGGGTTGGTAGTGCTTGGGTCTGAAGTCTGAACTGTGATTGGCTATGCTGAGAACGACCGCTTGTTAGGGGAGGTGCTGTATAAACACTACTCTTTGATTGGCTGTGCAGAGGCCGACACCTTGTTAAAAGAGGTGCTTTGTCCCATCCCCAACACACATATTGGTTCCTCCCCTCTATGCCTCCTCCAGCACTCATTGTTCTGTCCCCTGTGTTCCTCCCCCAGTCCACACATTGGTCCCTCTCCCGAATCCCTCCCCCAGCGCACACACTGGTCTCTTCTATGCCCCACCCTCAGCACACACATTGGTTCCTCCCCTCTATGCCTCCTCCAGCACTCATTGTTCTGTCCCCTGTGTTCCTCCCCCAGTCCACACATTGGTCCCTCTCCTGAATCCCTCCCCCAGCACACACTCTGGTCTCTCCTATGCTCCACCCCCAGCACACACATTGGTTCCTCCCCTCTATGCCTCCTCCAGCACTCATTGTTCTGTCCCCTGTGTCCCTCTCCCAGTCCACACATTGGTCCCTCTCCTGAATCCCTCCCCCAGCACACACACACTGGTCTCTACTATGCTCCACCCCCAGCACACACATTGGTTCCTCCCCTCTATGCCTCCTCTGACACTCATTGTTCTCTCCCCTGTGTCCCTCCCCCAGTCCACACATTGGTCCCTCTCCTGTATCCCTCCCCCAGCACACACTCTGGTCTCTCCTATGCTCCACCCCCAGCACACACATTGGTCTAACCCACCCTTGTCCTGCCCCCTGTATCTTACCGTCCAATTGAGGGGCACACGCAGCTCAAGCAATTAAATAATCAGCAGACCGCAGCAGGTGCTTGCACCGGCTCCCCACCGTCAATAGGAGCTGTACGAAAGAAGAGGATGGCCGCATGCCACAACGAGATGAATGCTTTTCAAGTTTCTTTGTCACCAAGTCAGACAAATATCACAGGGACGTTGTTGACGTGTTTCACATGAGCAGTTCGTGCTTGTTCACAACGTTGTGAACAAGCACGAACTGCTTGTGTGAAACGCGTCAACAACGTCCCTGTGATATTTGTCTGGCTAGGTGACCATAAAGAAACTTGATAAGCATTAATCTCATTGTGATGTGTGGCCATCCTCTTCTTTCGTAACCTGTTTCTCACCCCTAGCACACACATTGGTCCCTCCCCTGTATCCTGAGCACAGCTCACACATTGGTATGTTCACTATATCCCACCCCCAGCACCAGCATTGATCCCTCCCCTGTGTATCCCTCTTCCAGCACAGGTTAGTCCCTTCCCTGTATCCCGCCACTGGCACACACATTGCTTTCTTCCCCTTATCCTCCCCTAGCACACACATTGGTCTCTACCCTGTGTCTCACCCCCAGCATGAACATCGGCCCCTCCTCTGATTCCGGCCCACAGCACAAACATTGGTCTCTACCCTGTGTCCCACCCCAGCACAAACATCGACCCCCCCCCTTCCTCTGTATCCGGCCTACAGCACACGCATTGGTCCTCTACCCTGTGTCCCACCCCCAGCACAAACATCGACACCCCCCCCCTCCTCTGTATCCGGCCCACAGCATACACATTGGTCTGTTCACTATATCCCACCCAGCACCCTGTATGTCTCCCCGGCACACGCATTGGTCCCTCCCCTGTATGTCTCCCCGGCACACGCATTGGTCCCTCCCCTGTATGTCTCCCCGGCACACGCATTGGTCCCTCCCCTGTATGTCTCCCCGACACACGCATTGGTCCCTCCCCTGTATGTCTCCCCGGCACACGCATTGGTCCCTCCCCTGTATGTCTCCCCGGCACACGCATTGGTCCCTCCCCTGTATGTCTTCCCGGCACACGCATTGGTCCCTCCCCTGTATGTCTCCCCGGCACACGCATTGGTCCCTCCCCTGTATGTCTCCCCGAGTCCCCGGCACACGCATTGGTCCCTCCACTGTATGTCTCCCCAGCACACTTTGTATCCCATCTTTAGCACATCTTAACCCTCGCACCATACTGATAGTCCACCAATCACACAGCATTCATCAACTTATATAATCTATAAATAAATGTATTCAATACAGCAGAACCCAAATTCTTCTATTGTAGTCCCTTCTGCACTAACATTACTTTTTCATTGGTATGTAGTTTACCTGTAAACACCCTTCTCTTCCTCCCACAGCTCTCTCCTCCTCTGTACAACTCCAACGTGATATGTCTCAGGCACAGACAGGAGAGTGTCCTCTTCCAGTCATACACCCAGTGTCCCCTCTCCCACCTCTGTGTTTCTGCTCCCCCCCAATGCTCACTATTATATTGTTCCCCGCTGCCACTTTCCCTGTTCATTGTTGCATTGTTCGGTTGGTATTACCAACAAATGACTCCACAATGTACCAGAGAGGCACTGCCTGCATGGAGTTTTCATGTTCTCCCTGTGCCTGTGTGAGTTTCCTTCCGGTACTCTGGTTTCCTCCCACACTTCAAAGACACGCTGGTAGGTTTAATTGGCTCCTGTCTAAATTGGCCCTACTATGTGTATGTATGATTGTGAGTTAGGAACCTTACATTGTAAGCTCCTTGAGGGAAGGGACACATGTGAATGTGCAATATAAACTGCTCAAAAAAATTAAAGGAACACTTTTTTTATTTAAAGTAAAGCATCAAATCAATTAAACTCCTGGGATATTGATCTGGTCAAGTAAGTAGCAGAGGGGGTTGTTAATAAGTTTCAGCTGCTTTTGATGTTAATGAAATTAACAGATGTGCTAGAGGGCCTCCAAAACATGAATGGTTTTACAGGTGGAGGCCAGTGACATTTTTTCCCTACTCATCTTTTCCGACGGTTTTTCACTAGTTTTGCATTTGGCCAGGGTCAGTGTCACTACTGGTAGTATGAGGCGATACCTGGACCCTATAGAGGTTGCACAGGCAGTCCAACTCCTACAGGATGGCACATCAATACGTCCTATTGCCAGAAGGTTTTCTGTGTCTCCCAGCACAGTCTCATGAGCATGGAGGAGATTCCAGGAGACAGGCAGTTACTCTCGGAGAGCTGGACAGGGCTGTAGAAGGTCCTTAACCCATCAGCAGGACCGGTATCTGCTCCTTTGTGCAAGGAGGAACAGGATGAGCTCTGCCAGAGCCCTACAAAATGACCTCCAGCAGGCCACTGGTGTGAATGTCTCTGACCAAACAATCAGGAACATACTTCATGAGGGTGGCCTGAGGGCCTGACGTCCTCTAGTGGGCCCTGTGCTCACTGCCCGGCACCATGGATTGCGATTGGCATTTGTCATTGAACACCAGAATTGGCAGGTCCACTACTTACTGGCGCCCTGTGCTTTTCACAGATGAGAGCAGGTTCACCCTGAGCACATGTGACAGTCATGAAAGGGTCTGGAGAAGCCGTGGAGAACGTTATGCTGCCTGTAACATCGTTCAGCATGACCAGTTTGGTGGTGGGTCAGTGATGGTCTGGGGAGGCAAATCCATGGAGGGACGCACAGACCTCTACAGGCTAGACAATAGCACTCTGACTGACATTAGGTATCGGGATTAAATCCTTAGACCCATTGTCAGACCCTACGCTGGCTGATGCAATGGGTCCTGGTGCACGACATTGCCCAGCCTCATGTGGTGAGAGTATACAGCCAGTTCCTGGAGGATGAAGAAATTGATACCATTGAATGGCTCCCACGCTCGCCTGACCTAAATCCAATAGAACACCTCTGGGACATTATGTTTCGGTCTATCCGACGCCGCCAGGTTGCACCTCAGTCTGTTCAGGAGTTCAGTGATGCCCTGGTCCAGATCTGGGAGGAAATACCCCAGGACACCATCTGTCCTCTCATTAGGAGCATGCCCTGACATTGTCAGGCATGCATACAAGCACGGGGGGGCCATACAAACTACTGAGGACCATTCTGAGTTGCTGCAATGAAATTTCAGCAAAATGGACCCGCCTGCTGCATCATTTTTTCACTTTGATTTTCGGGATGTCTTTGAATTCAGCCCTCTGTAGGGTGATAATTTTTCATTTCCATCAAACAATGTGGCATCCTTTCCTTCCTAACACATTACCCAGTCCATACCAGTATAGATCCTAACACATTACCCAGTCCATACCAGTATAGATGCGAACACATTACCCAGTCCGTACCAGTATAGATCCTAACACAATACCCAGTCCATCCCAGTATAGATCCTAGCACATTACCCAGTCCATACTAGTATAGATCCTAACACATTACCCAGTCCATACCAGTATAGATCCTAACACATTACCCAGTCCATACCAGTATAGATCCTAACACATTACCCAGTCCATACCAGTATAGATGCGAACACATTACCCAGTCCGTACCAGTATAGATCCTAACACAATACCCAGTCCATCCCAGTATAGATCCTAGCACATTACACAGTCCATACCAGTATAGATCCTAACACATTACCCAGTCCATACCAGTATAGATCCTATCACATTACCCAGTCCATACCAGTATAGATCCTAACACATTACCCAGTCCATACCAGTATAGATATCCAGCATGAGATTTTTCCCCATTGAGATCTGATGTGTTTTCAAAGTGTTCCTTTCATATTTTTGAGCAGTGTATATGTAAAAGCCCTTCGTAAATTTATGGTGCTATATAAGTAGTTGTAATAAATATTTACAAAAATCAACAGCAATCACTCCAGAAATCCTCCGTTCATGAATGGCACCAATTCCTTTGCAAAAAGTTAACTATTGAAATAAAAATAATAAAGCACATTATGGAATAAACAGGTTGACCCTCCTGAAGCTCCCATTGCCTGACCCTGAGGAAGTTCTCCCTCTATTATCCACAGACCTGGCCAGCCATACGGCTCTTTATACACCTGTGATCTTAGAGGGAAGCCCCATGATAGGTGAACTCCATTCCCCAGGTGCACATTTACCTGGGCGTTGGGATGGGGGTGCTGCAGCTTGATCATGTGATTGTTGCCTTCTATGTCCTTTTTTCTGGTAGTATTTCAGCACACTGACATTTTAGGGAAGCATTGGGGGTTCCAAACAGTTATTCCTCGTAGTCTATGTATGTTAGGCTGTCAGAAGAACAAAAAAAAAACCTTTTCCTGATTGCTCATTGTCTTTTTCAGGTTCTAGAAGCATGCATGAAAAACTGCGGCAAAAGGTTTCACAGCGAGGTTGGAAAATTTCGGTTCCTTAATGAACTGATTAAAGTAGTTTCTCCAAAGGTGAGAATTGTTCAGATATCTTCCAGATTTTCGTGCAGAAAGAGCAGACAGATACAAAGCCATGTCTCCGCTGTAGGTTTCAATGGGGGAGATGACTAACAGACTAAGGTTTGGTCACCTGCACAAGGAACGTTGATGGTCTCTTCATTTATCTGGCTATCTGAGGGATTGGATGACTGTCCACTGCTATGTAGTCTTTCACTTTAAAGTAGTAGTAAGCTCACTTTTCTTTTTATTTTTACCTCCAGCTAATCTTATGATAAAGAATTACCTGTAGGTAAAATAAATATCTCCTAAATGTGTATCGTTTAGGAGATATTCTAGCGAGTATCCGTTCATTTAGACATACACAGCTTTCTTTTGGTGATAATTAATCACCACTGGGTTTTTTATTTTTTGATAAGCAAAAGAAAAAATTAAAAGAAAAAGTTGCAAGCACTTTTTCCTTCTTCACTGATGTGTGCTGATGAGGCTGTACTAATGGGCACTGATGAGGCGGCACTGATGTGTGCTTATGAGGCGGCACTAATGGGCACTGATGAGGCGGCACTGATGTGTGTTGATGAGGCTGCACAAATGTGTGCTGATGAGGCTGCACTAATGGGCACTGATGAGGCGGCACTGATGTATGCTGATGAGGCGGCACTAATGGGCACTAATGAGGCGGCACTAATGGGCACTGATGAGGCTGCACTAATGGGCACTGACGAGGCTGCACTAATGGGCACTGACGAGGCTGCACTAATGGGCACTGACGAGGCTGCACTAATGGACGCTGACGAGGCGGCACTAATGGGCGCTGATGAGGCGGCACTAATGGGCGCTGATGAGGCGGCACTGATGTGTGCTGATGAGGCGGCACTGATGTGTGCTGATGAGGCGGCACTGATGTGTGCTGATGAGGCGGCACTGATGTGTGCTGATGAGGCGGCACTGATGTGAGCTGATGAGGCGGCACTGATGTGAGCTGATGAGGCGGCACTGATGTGCGCTGATGAGGCGGCACTGATGTGCGCTGATGAGGCGGCACTGATGGGCGCTGATGAGGCGGCACTGATGGGCGCTGATGAGGCGGCACTGATGGGCGCTGATGAGGCGGCACTGATGGGCGCTGATGAGGCGGCGCTGATGAGGCGGCACTGATGGGCGCTGATGAGGCGGCACTGATGGGCGCTGATGAGGCGGCACTGATGGGCGCTGATGAGGCGGCACTGATGGGCGCTGATGAGGCGGCACTGATGGGCGCTGATGAGGCGGCACTGATGGGCGCTGATGAGGCGGCACTGATGGGCGCTGATGAGGCGGCACTGATCTCTGCTGATGAGGCGGCACTGATGAGGCGGCACTGATGTGTGCTGATGAGGCGGCACTGATGCACTTTTCTTCATGAGCCACTCTGATCAGCTCTGTACAAAGTAATGAAGTAATGCAGGATATCTCACTATTGTGGGAGGGGCAAAAACACAAAGTAATGCAGGATATCTCATTATTGTGGGAGGGGCAGAGACGCAAAGTACTGCAGGAAATGTTACTATTGTGGGAGGGGCAAAGACATGAAGTAATGCAAGACATCTCACCATTGTGGGAGGGGCCAAGACACAATTTACTGCAGGGAAATCTCACCATTGTGGGAGGGGCCAAGACACAATTTACTGCAGGGAAATCTCACCATTGTGCATTGTGGGAGGGACAGAGACACAATTTATTGTAGGGAAATTTTACCATTGTGGGAGGGGCAGAGACACTTCACTTTAATATTTCTTAGTCCATGTCTGTTATCTCTCAGTTTCAGTCGTTGTAATGATGATCCTTTGTTACTCCTCAGTACCTTGGTACACGCTCTCCAGAAAAAGTGAAGCAGAAGATATTAGAGTTGCTGTACAGCTGGACGCTCGGCCTCCCCAATGAGGTGAAGATCACAGAGGCCTACCAGATGCTGAAGAAACAAGGTGAGCTCATCAATGATAACTGTGAATACAGTTCTATCCAGTGTCTGGCACTATGACAAGACACCATGTCACCCTCTTGTTCTTTATAGGGATTTTAAAGGAAGACCCCAAATTGCCAGCAGAGGCAATGATGCCTCTTCCTCCACCAAGGCCCAAGAATGCTATTTTTGATGATGATGAGAAATCCAAGGTAAGTATTACAGTTCGGGTCTGGGAGAGGATAGCTGTATTCATGTTTTGTGTCATTTTCATAAAGGAGAGTCAGTATGTGTGACCAGCTTGGGTTCATGTAGCTGGATGTGTATGAACTGTAGTTAGATTGCTATCTGTTTTGGACACACCCTTCACCAATCAGCCCTTGTTCACACCGCCGCGGCTTAGATTCCGACATCCCTGCGCGACTTCATTGCGGCTTGCATACGACTTCTTTAACAGAAGTCAATGCAAGTCGTGTTGAAGTCACATCATAGTGGTGCAGGAACCTTTGACTCCAGTCGCACCAATTAAAATCATTCCTTTGGCATTAACCACTTCACCCCTGGAGGGTTTTACCCCCCCTTAATGACCAGGCCATTTTTTGCGATTCGGCACTGCGTTACTTTTACTGACAGTTGCACGGTCGTGTGACGCTGTACCCAAATAAAATTGATGTCCTTTTTTTTTTCTCCCCCATAAATAGAGCTTTCTTTTGGTGGTATTTGGTTCCCTCTGCGGTGGAAGAATCTCTTAGATTGGGAGCAGGGATCTCTGATTCCTACGGTATTCGTGTCACTGGTTCCCGCAAAGTGTCAGAATGTCCAATGCAATATCGCAGTCCCGCTATAAGTATGACTGTCGTCATTACTAGTAAAATAAATACAAATATCCCGTAGTTTGTAGGCGCTATAACTTTTGTGCAAACCAATCAATATACGCTTATTGGGATTTATTTAAATTTTTTTTTTTTTTTTTTTTTTAGGATGTGCTTTAACCACTTAAGCCCCGGAGGATTTGGCTGCTAAAGGACCAGGGGTTTTTTTGCGATTTTTTACTGCGTGACTTTAACGGACAATTGCGCGGTCGTGCGACGCTGTACCTAAACGAATTTGACGTCCTTTTTTTCCCACAAACAGAGCTTTCTTTTGGTGGTATTTGATCACCTGTGCGATTTTTTGATCACGCGCTATAAACAAAAAAAGAGCGTAAATTTTGCAAAAATAACAATATTTTTCACATTTATTTATATGAAATTCCCCAAAAAAAAAAGTAAAAATCAAAATTTTTTAACATTTTTCGGCCAATTTGTTTTATGCTACCTATGTTTGGTAAAAAAAATTGCAAAAAGCGTATTTTGATTGGTTTGCGCAAAAGTTATCGCGTTTACTAACAAAGAGAAAGATTTTTGTCATTTTTGGTGTTTTTTTTTTTAACGCATAATGGCGGCGATCTGCGATTTTTTTTTCGGTACTGCGACATTGCGGCGGACAGATCGGACCCTTGACTGACATTTTTGACACTTTTGGGGTTACCAGTGACATTACTGCAGTAATCAGTGCTATACATATGCACTGTTACTGCAAAAATGACACTGGCAGGGAAGGGGTTAACTTTATTGGACAGGGAGGGGTTAAGTGTGTCCTAGGGGCGTGCTTTCTACTGTGTAGGGACATGGCTATTGGTGTAAAAGCAAAGATCAACCGTTCTACATAGTAGAACGGTCAGATCTTCACTTTTACACAGGGAGAACTGACAGGCAGCTTGTTTACACAAGCTGCTCTGTCTTTCTCCCTTCACAGGAGCGATCGTAGTGTGGCCGGCGGACATCGAGTCCGCCGGTCACACGCACTGACTTGCCTGTGAACGAGCCGCGGCGGGCGCGCGCCCGCCCGCGATAGGCTCGCAAGTCAGTGACAGGCGAGTGACGTACCGATACGTCACTCTGCCTGGCCGGGGCTGACCGCCGCAGTATATAGTCGTGCGGCGGTCGGCAACCGGTTAAAGGAGAAAGTAATATTGTTGTGTTTTTTTTTTTTTTCTACATTTTTTTTTTTTTTTTTCTTTATAGCGCAAAAAACCTAAAATCGCTCAGGTGATCAAATGCCTCCAAAAGAAAGCTCTATTTGTGGGGGAAAAAATGATAAAAATGTCATTGATGTACAGCGTTGCGTGATGACCAGGCAATTGGCAGGTAAAATATCGGAGTGCCGTATAGCAAAAAAACTGAAAACTGCCTGGTCTTGAGGGGGGGGGGGGGGGGGGGGGCTCAGGTTGTAAAGTGCTGTGCAAATTGACTGCACTATATAAATCCTGTATAAAAATTTTGTCGGAAAATATTGTCCATTTGTAATAGAGGGAGGGGGGGAGGTGACGGGGCAGCAGAACATGGCCTTCAGGGTAAAATCCACTTTAACCACTTGACCTCCAGAAGAGTTACCCCCCCCCCCTTCATGACCAGGCTGTTTTTTTGCTATACGGCACTGCGATATTTTAACTGCCAATTGCCCTGTCACGCAACGCTGTACATCAATGACCTTTTATTTCTCCCACAAATAGGTTTCTTTTAGTGGTATTTGATCACCTGTGCGATATTTAAGTTTTTGCGCTATAAACAAAAAAAAAAAAAAGACAATTTTGAAGAAGAAAAAAAAAAAAACATGTTACTTTCTCCTTTTAAAACACATCCTATCCTATAAAAAAATGTAAAATAAATCCCAATAAGAGTGTATTGATTGGTTTGCAGAAATGTTACAGCATCTACAAACTACGGGATATTTGTATTTATT